>NW_011959389.1:0-1776 GCF_000949405.1 Vollenhovia emeryi | reverse complement strand
AAAAGCTAACTAATCATTCATTTCAATTACGACGTATCTCACTCTATTGTATATTACTTTGATGTACAACACTTACTACTACTTCTACTCCTACAACCCTACAACTACGTTTACGCAATTGTAGAATGGCCTTAAGAGGTCCACTTTACAATATTGGACCAATGTTGGGAGTATTAGACTTACATACATTGGGACTGTTCTTTATAGCTGCGATAGTTCAGAGTTTACCTTTCTCCTTCTATGTGGAGGGGAAAAAAATAAACTCAACTAGCGCAGGCAGTTCAGCTATGAAGAAAAGACCCAATATTTCTCAATATTGCGCCAATATATTGTAATACTAGGGTAGCTGGTTGTCGGCGCGCCGGCTGCGGAAGTGTCGATTTATGGCCTTTCCGGTGTGCGACTAAGAAAATAGACTAGACACGTGCGCGTCTTATGTTGCACACGCCTGCTAATCCGTCATATTATCAGTTATTCGTCATGTGATAACGCGGACTTTCGCGATAAGAGAGCCGCAACGCGGAAATTTAAGCGTCGGCTGCCAGAAGAGAGAAAAGGGCACTTTAACATATTTACGAAAATAAAGAGTATTATTTACATAGAGACCAGTTTGTCTCGACGATGCGCTCTCCGCTCTACTAGAGCATGCATTATTTATACCTGCGATGTCACGATGCAAAAATATAATACATCGGATCCCCGCATGGCTGAAATGGGCCAGGAAACGAGGCGGAAACGTGTAAACGCGCGTATGCGTTGTAAAAGTGTTGGTAATTTGCTTATCATTTTTATCGCGGACAATCAACACATGGGACCGTTTATCTCGGTAAATTGCAAAAATACGCGCCGTACGCGCGTCACTATTTATTTATCAAAGAGCATGAATAACAGAGAGCTTCTTTGTTATTTTATCTTACAATTAGCGAAAATGTTGAATACAAGCTTTAGGTCCGGTTTCACCAAGATTGCTTAACTTTAAGCTTAGTTTCATTTATTCTTTGCCTCTTCCCAACTGTTACCTTAGACAGAGACAAACACACGGGGAAAAAATGTAGCTGTCGTAGTTAAAAACTGCATGTAACTAAATTTTGGTTGTAAAATATGGACAGCTAATATTTAGTTGCGATAGTTAATCTTTTGCTACGGTACTTATTGTATTAGATGCGATAGCAAACCGTTTGCTATGGTTTAGAAATGTACAGCTATGACGGCAAAATATTTTTAGCAAATCATGATTGACTATGGTAGCGAAAATGTTTTTCAGTACACAAATTAAACTAAGATTAAAGTCGAACGTTGGTGAAAACGGGCATTAACGTTTGAAGCACCTCTTCCAGAGCGATTATATTTCCCTTATTTCCCAGTCTCATCGTCAAACTGATGCAAATTGCCGCGGACGGATAGCAATTATACGCGGAGAACTTTCTCTTAAAATTTATCCTGAAAACCATGCGATCGTGGGACAACGTGGTATTTTGGCGAATTTTATGAGTTTTTTTTAACTTTCACCGTACATTTCATTAGTAAAATATATACCCCCACGATTACATAATTTTCGGGATAAATTTGAAGAGAAAATTCTGTACCTGACGTAAATATACGCTAGATGCAGATACGTTTGTTGAAATGTAATCAGGAGAATAATAGAAATATCGCCGCGTCCTCGTCGTTTATCAGGCGAGTCGCCCTCCTTCCGCTACGAATGTCAGCTTATTTACGACACATGCGCAAGACGAAAATCGGGGATTATTTAATTGGAGTTAGATTAATTCTATA
>NW_011959388.1:0-1776 GCF_000949405.1 Vollenhovia emeryi | reverse complement strand
CGCCGGTGCAAAAATTGCATCACAAAGACTTCAAGTTACGTTCGTAGATAATGTACGAATTTGTTACATTGTCGTTTTATTCGCAGATATTACAATATTTTTTACCTTTATGAATTTTTTAACGCCGCCATTCGAGAGAATGACGAAGTTTTGCCATTCGAATTTCTATTAAAATGTGCGTCTAATACTTAAAAATGGATACACGAAAATGTAGTAAAATTGCGCGAGGAATTTCCGACATTGCCTCATTTCCGTCCTGTCCGTCATTCCAATTTAATCGACAGCGCGTAAATTATTTTTCATACGAATGTCATGCGCACGAATTCTGCATTAATTTCACGCTCGCAAAGCTATGAAATAGTTTTGGCTCGACTACACGGTCTAACGATATCTCAAGAATCCCCGACGCATGAAATGCTCTCTTTTATGCAATTATTATATAATTACCCGTAAACTTACTCTTGATTGCTGTTTCAATTATCTTGGAGAACGAGCAGTTTATCATCGAGAAGTTCAGAGATCGATTGGCAAATAAAATTTCGCTAATTCATATACGGGCTTAATAATTTTATTAAAGAGTAATTAAATTGAATAGATGTATGGCTCGGAATTGATTAATAAATTCTACTCTGGCATACTTGGGGCCGTATTAGACTCAGGTAAGCGAGATCAGATTGCCGTGACAATATTTTTGTTTTCATTGTAATCGCACGCATATTGAATGGACCAGATGCGCTACTTATTCACTGCGGTCGGTCTCCCGCTGTTTTTATGAAAGACCAACGGCGTGGTTTCTGGATAAGAAAAGAACGGCACGTGCCAACGCGGCGAAATGGCGCTCTTCGGGTGGCCGCTCGAGCACGTGCTCCAGAAATTCATTCCTGGAGTAACCTTTCCGCGTATCCGCGCAGTTCATTACAGATCTGTAACGTAAAGCCTATCACACAATGCCAGGCAACAGGCAATAGGAATAGGGAATAGAATTTTTGACGCGTTGGATTCGTCGGAAATTTTCTTCCAACCGATCCAACGCGTCAGAAATTCTATTCCCTGTTCCTGTTGCCTGGCATTGTGTGATAGACTTAAGTGCGAAACCACAACACCATATCGCACGGCTGTAAATTTTTTTTTCTACATTAATGAATAAAAGAAACAGGTTTAAATAAACAAATTTCAACCGGGTATTAATTCGTTGCGTCTTACTCGTCAACTGAATAGCGCGACACGAAAAAATTCGTCGTGTCGACACGATAAACTGCCTCCGATGGCGAATAAAGCACGAAATTCCGGAATCGAATGACGAATCGAACGATAGGAAACACGAGCGAAACGCGAGGCCCGCGAGCTCCATTTCACGCACACACTTTCGTTCATTCCGTGTCTTGACTCTGTTTATCGCGTTCTTTCATTGCAATAATACAAAAGACGCTATGTGAAAAATATCATGGAATGTCAGACGGTATAATGACAGATCCTGTTGACTTTAATAAAAATTTAATTTAAAATTTATGTATATACAATTACAAAAATGTTAAATACTGAGGACCGCGGCGCAATTTCTGCATAGTAATTTTTTTACGTCAAGTAAGTTTTAATACAAAAAGTTTACTTAAAGTTTAATTATCAAATTTAAGCAATTTAATTATCAAACTGCAAACGTGAGAAGCGACGACTATTTCTATTGTATTTAATAGCAACGCAGTAAAAATGGGACAATCCTCATACTGGACACTCTTCCATATCATGTGAATAACCACTGTCAGTATCATACACTCA
>NW_011959387.1:0-1775 GCF_000949405.1 Vollenhovia emeryi | reverse complement strand
AATTCCTGAAGAACTTTCTGAGGACGTCTTCGGGACCTCGTGAGGATATAATGAGGCGCGCATCGGGTGTTCCACAGAATGTCCTCAGGAGGTCCCGGGACTAAAATGGGACGTCCCCAAACGTCCTGACGTCCCGTCCTGGATATTCTGAGGACGTCTTCAGGACGTCCTTGTGCTATTTGGGTACTGTTCTTTGCTTGCCTCATAATGCAACAATTCGTGCATGGATGGCTAATTATGATTGCGAGGTTTGTTTTGTGACTGAAATTTTTGAATATTTTAAGGAAAATAATTCTAAAGTGGACTTTTTAAACAATGTTGCATTAATTTTTGATTCTATGTCATTACGTCAACAAATTGTATATGACAAAACGAAAGATAAACACAGAGGTTATATTGATTATGGTAATATTGGTCAAGCTGTAAGCCAAGAATTAGCGACAGAAGCTCTAGTATTTCAAATTGTTAGTTATACTAGAAAGTTTAAATGCCCAATCGCATATTTTTTTATTAATAAATCTTCTGGCGATATACAAAAACAATTACTCATTCATGCTCTTATAAAACTATATGAAGTTGGTATTATTGTACGTTCTATTACTTGTGATGGTGCTAAAGCCAATTTGAAAACTTTTGAATTACTTGGGTGTGATTTCTCTAATTTTGATTTTTCAGAACTTAAAACATCATTCATACATCCCTCAATACCCGTTAATGTTTATTGCACACTTGATGCTGCTCACATGATTAAACTTGTTAGAAACACATTTTTTTATAAAATACTTTACTCTGAAATAGGAAAAATATCATGTGAATATATCAAAGCATTACATAATTTACAAGAAAAGGAGGATTTAAAATTATGTAATAAACTATCCAGGGAACACATGAATTTTTATAATAAAAAAATGAATGTTAGATTGGCAGTTCAAACCATCAGTAGTGTTGCTGATGCAATAGATTATTTAAGAAAAGTTAGAAATTCAGATTTTATTAATAATGAGGCCACTACAGAGTTCATTAGATTTCTTGATCGCTTATTCGATATGATGAATGTAAGAAATTCGTGGGGAACTGGATTCAAATCTCCTTTCAGATTAAATAATTTAGAATATGTAAACCATGTTTTTCATAACACTTTTAAATATATTTTAACATTAAAAATTGAAGATACGAGTGTCCTAAAACACGAACGTAAAACCGGTTTCATTGGTTTTTTAATTAATATCAAAAGCATTTATCACTTAGCCTCTGATTTACTAACTATATCACAGAATCCTTTAAAATTCTTTTTACCTTACAAATGTTCACAAGATCACTTAGAGTTAACTTTTAGTTGCATTCGGAGTCGTGGAGGCTGGAATGACAATCCAAATGCTTTACAATTCAAATGGGCAATTCGACAAATGTTGTTCAGGAATTCAATAAAACCTAGTCTCAATGCGAATTGTTTGGGTGATGACGTTGAAACATTCAACATCTTGAATTTCCGTTCGAAGAAGAAAAATTTAAATAATCATGGTGAAAAAACAGACACTACAAATGAGAATGAACATTTAATTTCACTAATGAGCATTATTGACAAAATAGAATTGAATGCATTTCAACAAAATGTATTATATTATATTACAGGAAGTATTATTAATAAATTATTAAGTAAAATTACATGTCCAGATTGTATAAAACTATTATTAGCTGAGCCTGTCAAGACTGATCACATTTATGCATTAGACATTAATAAATATGCATCGTTTACTACATTTATCAATCGAGGA
>NW_011959386.1:0-1775 GCF_000949405.1 Vollenhovia emeryi | reverse complement strand
ATTCGAAGATATTTAAGGTCCTAATAGTTATTGCCCCACCCTGTATTTAGACTTTCCGGCCGTTGACGGTAAGAAAAAATTCAAAAGTCGTAGTTTCGCCCAAAAGTCTGTTTCTATAGGTTTTTGTGGTCGCTAAATACGATATTTAAGTCGGTTTTTGAGAATACTCAATTCTCATGCCCATGCGCCAAGAAAAGGCTTACAAGCATTACCCAGAACCAACGACTGGGACGTAGAGAGACAGTGTGGCTCCGTTTATTTGTTTTTTTTGTTCTGTTTTGTTATTTTTTAATTGTTATTTTTTATAATTTGAGCCGAAAGTGAGTGTTTAGATAGGTTGTTCCAGAGCGTCTATATTTAGATTTTCCGGCCCTCTAAAGGTTAATAAACTTGTGATACACATTTCGGTATTTTTTTTTGTTACGCGTATCGATATATTTAATTGTTAAAGTTTTAAGTTATTTAATGGTAATTTTAACTCTGATTCTTGTTAGTGAAAGAAAAGGTTTTGATTAAATAATCGTTAAATCAGAGACACGACTTCTTTCTTTAATACTACGTATGCACATACGTAAGCACAGTACATATTTGAAATGTTCAGGCCAATGATTTCATGAGGGCGAAACGCATGACGGCAAATCACCAAGGTCTTCTCGCGCGTTTTCTGTAATTACTTCGTTCTAAAAACTCAAGGAAAAAAAATTGAAAACTCTGCCTGACAGGCCGCTACGGTCATTAATACCACGATATGTATGGCGTGTTGAAAAAACATTAACGTATTTATCATTGAAACACCGTCATCAATTAGAAGCTCGAGTTGTGCTCAAAACAAGATCTCTTACACACATATATAGTCAAGGGCCAAAAATACGAGCAATAAATGATGTGATCGGTAAACAAATTATAATTTATTGTCCAATTGTAGAAAAAAATATATACATTTCGAATATACTAATTAACGATCGCGAGAGTTAAAAAGTAATCGACACAAAACGGAATAAAATTGGACAGAGTTACCTAAATATGTATATAGAAGAGTATAGAAAGACCTTCATAGATAAAAAAAATACAAACTAAATAAGATCGCTAGGAGGTCATGGCAAAAGTCAAAGATATTGTCGAGAGTGCAAAATGGCAAATGTTGACAACATATAAGAAAAATGTTAGTTCGATGGTTAAAAAAGATGTTAATTGTTCTTCGGCACAAAAGCTGCGAGTTGATTGGCTACACATTTCTCGAAACTAGAACTCGGACCAAGTTCTAGCATCGTGGACACAGACCTTTGTATAAAAGATAGGATTCTGAAATTTTATGACTTTTCATCAATCAAATAATAGACCAAGCGATTAACGAAAAGTCACAAAATTTATAGTCATTTTAGGAGCCAACCACATTCTTATAATTCTTCCAACTACGTTGGTTATGGTGGACCTAACAATGTATTATAGTTCTCATAGACACAATATTGGTCCATGCAACTTACAAGATGATTGTCATAAACCAAAACGAGCTTTTTCATTTGGTAAGGTGTACTATGAATATTGCAATAACAACCACAAGTAAACTTTCGAATAACTATATGTCATAGTAATAATCGTATTTATATTGCAAGTAATATTCCCCGCTTTTTATTATATATACATTGCGTTCACTATGTTCATTGGTTACATCGCTTTGCACTCATAAAGAATAGTACAAGGAAGCATCTTTAAAAAAAAACATAAGTAATCTTATACAAATGCATAAAATTATCCGTACTTACAACACCCTATGC
>NW_011959385.1:0-1775 GCF_000949405.1 Vollenhovia emeryi | reverse complement strand
AATATCAGACGATCCCTATAAATATATTAAAGATATTAATAAGACTTGTAAGTTCAAACTACATGTAATTTTTCGCCTTACAGATCTTTACTCGGATTACTTTTATGCGTTGTGTCACCCTGTTATGTTGATGGCTGTGTTAGATATTGTTGGGGAACACATTCCGAATCTAGAAGCATTGAACTTAGAAGGCAACAAGTTACAGAATCTCGAGAGACTTGAGGTGTTGAATAAGAAGTTCTCGAAATTGAAGATTCTTTATATTGGTGATAATAAGGTAAGTGACCGCGCGAATAAAAAATATATATATGACATGATCGTCAATATAATGTCCCGGTTTTAAAACCTGATTTATTGCATATTTTAGATCAAAGATATTCACCAATTAAATGGTATTAAGGAATTAAAATTGGAAGAATTAAAATTATCGGGAAACCCTGTATGCAACAGGTATAAGTCTTGCCACAGTGATTACACAAGTGACGTTCGAAAGAGATTCCCCAAGTTGCTACGATTGGATGGCATAGAATTACCGCGTTCAATTATTTTTGATGCTATCGACATAACTGCCAGGATACCTCCATCGCAAAGAATGTTTGTTTCGGATCCTAAAATTCAAGAGATAGCGAGCCAGTTTTTGCAACAATACTTCACGATATTTGATAGCGATAATCGTCAACCTTTACTCGATGCATACGCCGAAAATGCATGCTTAAGCTTGACGAAAAGCAATTTCCGCAAGTTAAATGGGTATTACACGGAGAATAGAAACATATTTAGAACAATTGATTCAAATAGAAGACATAAGTTATTGAAACAGGGTAGATTGCCTGTAGTGTCGTTTATATCGGAAATGCCAAAGACATGGCATTTATTGAATACCTTTACCATGGACATCACTCTTGCAACAGTAAGTAATCCTATTATACTGTTGTGTATTACATTTTATTACTTATATGTGAGATAAAGACAAACTTATAATTTATTTTTGATTATTTGAAAACAAATAAGTCAATTAGTTTTTATGTATTTACAGCAAGCAATGATGTTCATTACTATAACGGGTTACTTTCAAGAACTTGATAAAGACGAGCCCATTCGTTACTTCAACCGCACCTTCATAATTGTTCCGGAAGGTGAGGGATACTGTATTCGAAATGAGCAGTTGCACATTAGTCAGCCGTCTGAGGCGCAATTGAAGCAACTGCATCAGCAACTGAATCAGCTCAGAAGTCAACCGCAGACGGTGCCGTTGGAAACTTCAGAAGTAGTGAAACCGATGACAACAGAACTTAGCGACGAAATAAAACAGCAAATGACGGTGACGTTAAGTCAGCAGACAAATATGAATCTGGAATGGAGCTTAAAGTGCTTACAAGAGACTCAGTGGAATTATGTTAATGCACTCTCTGCTTTTCACGAGTTCTATATACATGGGCAGATACCGTCAGAAGCGTTTACGAAGTAAAGGCTCCTACACAATGCCCAGACAGCACGAATCCACACAGATATGTATCAGAAGCCTAACCGTTAGCTTTCAAAAAGAAATTGACACTATTACAGATATGTGTCGGTTGTCGATCTGATATGTATCAGATACTTAACAAATTGCTATCGATGGCCGTTTTACCTTGATTTCAGAATGGTAACAAATACGTACCACTGTAACGTAAAAGAAAGGTAAATGAAACTTAACAGATGTATATTTGGTAGGTAACTGAAATACTGCTGTTTGATATCAAATACCTAAATGAAACGTACGTGTGTATATATAT
>NW_011959384.1:0-1774 GCF_000949405.1 Vollenhovia emeryi | reverse complement strand
CTAAAGGACAGAACGATATAGAGGAAGGTGCTGTCTCCGTCACTCAGCAGGTCTGGGGGGGGGAACGTCGAGGGGAACTAGAAGCGCGCGCACCGCGTACGGCCTTGCCAGTCTGTGCTTGCGGTGCTTGCCACGCGCTTCTAGTTCCCCTCGACGTTCCCCCCAGACCTGCTGAGTGACGGAGACAGCACCTTCCTCTATATCGTTCTGTCCTTTAGAAGACGCGGACAACTCCACTCACAGAACGCTGGGTCTATATATATATATATGTCTATGGTCGACACTGTGTCGACAGTCCTGCGATGGTCAATTGTTTCGTGGCCGGGATACAGACAACACGTGGCGACTAACGTATAAAACCTAACCTGCCTACTCAGGCTGGTCGTATTATTATTTGGTTAAAAGCAGCAATTTGTTAGATAATATTTTATCGAGACACGGTGAAGAGTAAACATGTTTCTTATACAGTGTGAAGACGACAGTTCTTATTGTATAGTAGACAATCATGACGTAATTTGTGATGAAAATATAATAGAAAATGGTGACACTGTGACTTTTTTTTGGAATAAAAAAAAGTTTTCTGGAAACATAATTATGCGTTCAGGTAAAATAAATATTAATAACATTAATCTATAATTAGATTTTATCATTTCAGAGATATGCTTATACATATAAATATGTTCGTATATTTTAGAGAATGTTGAATTATTAAACAAAGAAATCCGCAAACTGAAGAAAACTGATATGTGTAAAAAGAAACGTTTAACATTGCATAATGTAGTCGCTTCTGGTAAAAGAAAAACTGTACTGAATAAGACATGCATGTCACTCGATCGACCAAGTACTTCATCTACTAAAAAGATGAAATTGGACAACATTTCTGAAAAGGTAATAATTTCTTTACGATATAATAATAAATTGTTACGCCCGCGTTGAGCCACCGTTGCGAGCTGAGTCCAGTAGTTTCATTTCGTAGTCACTTTACACGACGACTGGACTTTACTTGCAACGGTAGCTCAAAGCTCGAGCGTAACACATATACTATATGTTAATTACTGAAAGATACATATATTGGAACACAGAAACTATGGAATTTTTATATACATTTCTTTTTTTATCAATTATCACAACATGAGTAACAGTACATCAAAATAAAATGTGTAAAATTGATATCTTTCCAGAATAAATATGTATTTCTTAGTCCTTAATATATTATATTATAATATAAACATGAGATTATTAATGCTGTCTATAATTAAAGAATAATCATAATAATTTTTCAGAAAAAAAACATTACGAAAGAATAAAAATAACAAGAGTATAAAATATGAGTTAAGTGCAGATACAGAATCTGATACATCTGATACATCTGAAGAAGATAAAGAAAATGTAAATATAAATATGTTTTTTATATATATATAATATACAGATTTTTGTATATATTATATGTATTAACAAAAACTGACTATAATACTTATTTTCAGGAACTTAATGTTTTATTTAACAATGATAAAGGTGTTAAAAATAATATTGAACAACGTGACATTACTAATTGTAGTCCTACAAAAGAGGAATTACAGGAAATTGCAGTGAAATATTATGAACTACTAAAAAAACAATCTACTACAAATTTTAACACTTCATCTATTGATGCAATGAAGGATAATTGTCAGTTATCCGAAAATAAAGAAGATTTAAAAGATGAAAATGATGAAGAAAAACTTTCAGTGATTGATTCATATCTTTCTGATAACAACGAAGTTTTTGAAGATCC
>NW_011959383.1:0-1774 GCF_000949405.1 Vollenhovia emeryi | reverse complement strand
TACTAAAAAGATCCGAATCTCTACGCCTTATAGTTCTCGAGATAATTAAAAATTAAGAAACCGCTATTTTTATATTAAAAATTCATCAGGTACTAATGCCGAATCCGCCAAAATCGGCATTCGAACTTGAGCATTTAACAGGATTTCACCTACATCCATATATTACCTTGAGTGCATATGCACCCTGAGGAAGTCTTATTGAGTGCTCAAGGCTAGCGGACCCGTAGTATCTAATCAGGCGGCATATAGAGTATCATAAAGGAAAAATATAAGGAGACCGTAGACATCAACTTCCGGACCTTCAAGATAGCCTTAGGTATCTGGACTGCAATACGCATCATCTTCTGTGCACATGGCCTGCATGCCCCTCCATTCTCAACCACCTCCACCAACCACCAGACCAAGCCCACGAAGAGGAAGACCAGAGTTGAGCGGTAACATCTATAGAGAGCAGACGTATTAACCGCAGAGTTGAGCGGTAACATTCAGAGCGATCAGACGTATTACAAGAGGACATCAGCAGCAAATACTTAGCCGAGGACTTAAAACCATCAACATCTCTCGAGCCCCCTTGAAGTCTTAGTGACGAGCATCCCACGTAGCAGTGGCGGACCAGAACCCTGCTGACGAATACCCTGGAAGACGTTGCTTGCTAGAATTCGGCAAGGACCCTTCAGTTAATTATCGAGAGACGCCAGCCTCTTCAAGCTGCATCAACCGCCTTCACTCCGTCGGGCATTAACAGTAAGCCTGTCGTCAATCTGCGAATTAATTTTAAGTCTAGCATTCGACCTTTTGTATTAAACATTTATAAGAGAAAAGATTATTAAAAACATTATATTTCATCACAATTGAGAGTTGAGTTATATTACAATAAATTATAAACTTTCGTTAAGAGGCTTATGCTCTTATTAATAATCAAGGTTATTTCAAGTACTATATTATAGAATTGTTCAAGAAAATAAGAATTTCAAGGTTATCATAAAATATTTCAAGGATATTAGAAGGAATAATTCAGAATTTCAAGGTTGCTTTGAAGAATTATTCAGAATATCAGGGTTGTTTCAAATACACGAGCTATGAAGATTAATGCACAAAGGATATGAATTAATGTTGATATGACATAAGTTCCGAATTACTAACATAATTTAAGAATAAAATCCCATGGAAAACCTATAAGTCCATAACTCCATATAACCCTCGTTCCTTCCGCTTGCGACAGTGCCGGAAGTTTTTCAGTGAATCAGTGAAACATTAAAATTTAAATCACGCAAGCGCGAGTAAAGATAGATTGAATCATCGTATTTGAGGAAGTGTCTCAAAAAGGGAAGCGAGAGAGCCAGAAATCTCGAAATGTGACTAAGTTCCAGGGATTTTCTCTCGCGGACCCAGAGTGGTATTCTCTCAATTTTTTGGATACGTTAAACCAAGAATTAAAAATCAAATCGTAGCTACAGTTGTGAACTGTCAAATAGTCGATTTGAGTTTACGGTGGAACCGAAGCGAATTGTTGTAGAAACCCTGAATGCGACTATAATAGTTCCAGGGGTTAATATTCTTGGAGGTACTTCAAGACTCATTTGCGATTTTCCGGATTAATGGAAAGATAGTTTAAAAGACAGTCGGTAATATTTCGCGAGACTCAAGGTTATTTTGAAGAAGTTGAATTAAATAAGAGCAAGCTCCTTTCCCTGTTCTGCCTAGCCATTAAAAATAAATAAAAGAGTGGCTATCCCTGACCATCTCCTCGTGTATATTTTAAAAAAGGTAAAAA
>NW_011959382.1:0-1774 GCF_000949405.1 Vollenhovia emeryi | reverse complement strand
CCATTTTTCTATCTCTCCTCCTCTTCCCTCTCCTAGCTTCCTTTCATATCCCCATGCTCTCATCCCTGCCTTCCCTCTTATCTTCTCTCTCATCAGTTCCTCTCTTACCATATATCCCGGCGTATTCCAACCTACTCCTATTATCCATCTCAGATACTTGTCCTGCAATCTCTCCACCTCTTCCCTTTCTCTCCACCCCCACGGTCTTGTATACAGGTCCGGGGACTGCCTCTAATTTTCGATGGTGGGGGTAGATCGCTTAGCGAGGAAATTCTCTTGGTGGCGAGGGACGCTGGAGGCCGGGAGGGATATCTGTCTGTCTTTGTCCCATGCACGGTAAACTCGACATATCCCCTCGGCCTTCAGCGTCCCTCGCCACCAAAAGAACACAGACTGCAACGCTGTGGCCATTACAAGAACTACAAAATTTCTTCGCTAAGCGACCTACCCCCACCATATGAGTTACCAGACCTGTATGTAAGACCGTGCCACCCCCATATCTCCACTCCGTAGCTCACCACCGTCCATACCAGCTTATCGAATAACCATATTCTCTTTGCCCAATCGTTCCCAAATTTCCTTTTCCCTATCCCCCATACTTCCCTCATTACCACCGCCCCCCTTCTCACCCTCTCTTTTATATGTTCCGTGCACTTCCCATTTGCCATAATCATGTACCCCAGATATTTATACTTTCTCACCTCCTCTAATTCCCTCCCTTTCCATCTCCAACTCATCTTTTTCCATCTTCCGCCTCCTTTCCTGCATCTCATTATCTTCGTCTTCTCTACATTCACCTCTAATCCCTTCTCCTCCATATATTCCTCCAGCCTTTTTATCATCCTAGTCATTCCCCCCTCACTCTCTGCCACCACTGCTACATCCCAGGTAGCACATATTGGTTTCATATACGTTTTTTAAACGTATATATAGTTTCATAACCGTAAAGAACCATTGAGAAACGTTCTAACGGAAACGTTTTTGAAACCATGATTTAAGAAACGTATTTTTTACGTTTCTACTACAGTTAATCTTTCAATATGCGCATGTATTTTACACTTCAGGCTTCTTCTTTTCCTAGATTTCACATAGAAGCAAATTTTTTGTGCTTCCTTCTTTAGCATTATCGAAAAACTATTAAAATTAAAATTTCAACCTATTTATAAAAGTAGAAAGGATTATCCAACGACGTTAGGCTGGCAGGTTAATAAACTACTGGCGACTTACACTCACTCGTTCTATTTATAAAATATTTATTTTGTGTAGCACGTGTTGATTTTTATACGTTTCATACATATTTACTAAACATTAGATACGTTTAAGAAACACATATGAAACGTATATGAACCATCACATACTACCTGGATTATGCCCGATAGGGTGGAGTTAGGAATGCCTAATAAGGAATCCCTGACATGTGCCTGATCCGGTACGCCTAATTCCCTCATAGAATTTGATAGACGTTAACCTGAATATATAGCATAAGTACCACTCACTACCGCGGCGTGGCGACCGCGCGTTAGTCTTTCTCATAAGTAAAAATCATTCCGTATTAGTATAAGAGGCAAGCCGATATGATGCGACAGCGAGTTGTCTGGATCGAGAAAGTAGACGTCCAATGGACATCCACTGAATGTCCATGTGCTATCTGGGTGTAGCACATGTTGGTTTTTATACGTTTCTTAAACATTTATTAAACATTAAAAAATTTATTAAACATTAAAACGTTTAGGAATCATATATGAAACGTGCTAGCTGGGATATGTCTCAAAAG
>NW_011959381.1:0-1773 GCF_000949405.1 Vollenhovia emeryi | reverse complement strand
TTTTTTTACGAAAACAAAGCTTCCTCTATGAGGAAGCAAAACGCATCATATTGGAACAAAACTTGCAGAACGAATAAATGATAAAATATGTACAGTGCTATTCATTAATGCCTGGACCTCGGTTTTACTAAGATTCGCATTTTCATAATTTTTATTCCATCCATGTATCGATAAATTTCAGGCTGTGGTATGTAGAATACAGCCTAAAACTCATCGATTTGTATAAATAGAAAACATGATAATAGAAATGCAGGTTCAGGCATTAACGAATAGCTTTGTACATATGTATGTTTTGTTTTCTGTAATATTATTGTAAAAAGATTACCTTGCTTAAATCACGTTTGCGAAGAAGCAATCAGGCAGAAGCACAAACTGTACAGGCAACAGACCGACAACAATACCTAAATGTACTATTCCATTAACGTAATGCCCTCTAGTACGAATTTTAGAAATTAAACCTACACTTTCAACGTTCCAACAAGAATTTTACACGGTGTAACACAGTGCAATTTTGTGTGTCCTAGCTGGAAAACGCCCAGTGTCATACCAAGGCTGCGTTCGGGGAGATGCTATTTAGCGCTATGAGCGTGCTCTGTCCTTGTTCAATTTTTGCAAGTAACAAGGACAGAGCACGCTCATAGCGCTAAATAGCGTCTCCCCGAACGCAGCCCAAGCATTGTATTATTCTCTCCAGCGTTAACACTCGGGGGGGGAGTGTGTGGCGACTTGAGTTGCCCATCTACACCACGACGTATTCATGGTCGTTGGTGGCGCTGTCCGAGCGGGACAAGAAATTGCAACAGTCGTTCCTCGCCTCATGCACGATCGAGATCGGCCATCTCGACGTGCGTGTACGATACGTAATAAAGTGTTCATTATACTTATATACGTGAGAGTTAATTATTACCGCCTTTGCTGAGAAACCAGCTACCGGCACCAGAAGTACTGTGCCACAGAACTTCTGTGCCGGTAGCTGGTTTATTAGCTAAGGCGGTAATGATGAAACTCACGTGTTGAGTAAAACGAATACTTTATTATCACGAGACACGGTAGTGTCTCGCGCCAAGTGTAAGCGAAGCTAGTACCACGCGCGCGAGACCGACCGTGTAAGTTTACGCGAGTACACGACTTGACGGACCCTCAGATTTTTGAATCTCAACAATGGCTGATCCCACGAACTTGAGACTGCGCTTAATCGATAGCTTGGGTACGATTTGCATAATAAAAGTATTTTTACTTTTTTCCTACGTGCCCCATGAGTAGAGATATTGCAATGCAAAGTCCACAAGTCTGAATTTTCACGTAATTTTTATTAAGAAATATCGTCATCGTGGTCGTCGTCGTGGTCAACCAGGCCAAAATCCATCTCACTTTTCTGCCGCAACGTGGCATTGGCGTTGCTGTCGCGTATCTCACGTAGCGTCTCGCGCCAAGTTTGAATAAGTCTAGGTGTATTAATACCGTAGTTTTCGGTGTCTAGGTGTATTAATCCCTTGAACTGGATGTCCACGTATCTCAGGTCGCCGATGACAACGTCCAGGCAGCGCGCCTTGAACTCGACGTCCACGTATCCCAGGTCGCCGATGACGACGTCCAGGCAGTGCGCTCCGTAGTTTTCGGTGTCTAGGTGTATCAATACCTTGAATTCGATGTCCACGTGCCCCAGGTCGCCGATGACGACGTCCACATAGTTCGCTCCGTAGTTTTCGGTGTCTAGGTGTATCAATACCTTGAACTCGATGTCCACGTCGTCATCGGCGATCTGGGATACGT
>NW_011959380.1:0-1773 GCF_000949405.1 Vollenhovia emeryi | reverse complement strand
TTGTATTATCAATTTAATTTGTATCTTCGACAAGCCTGTAATCCCGATCATCGGGAATGTGCTTGAAAAGGACCAAAACCCTTGGTCGAAACGTCGTACTGTATATTTCTTTATTTAATTTATTAAACACATGCCACAGTTGACTAAACTTATTCATTGTTATTTGTTACTGACAACCTAAAGAAATTATTATCTTTGTTCATATTAGTTAGTTGAATAAGTCCTCGCCCCACCTCCAGGGAAGGCGGTAGGCGGCTAACGTTTGCAGAATTGTCTCGAAAATATTCAAAGTTTATTTGGAATATTTTTTCGTATAATGCTTATTTTTCCACATATTTTGTAATTTGAAGTTAAAAACTCACCCCGCACACACACACACACACGCACACGCACGCGCACGCGCACGCGCACGCGCACGCGCACGCGCACGCGCACGCGCACGCGCACGCGCACGCGCACGCGCACGCGCACGCGCACACGCACACGCACACGCACACACACACGCACACGCACACATATGTATGTTTGTTATATTTATATATTTTTCTGTTGTATATTTATGTTTTCTATTTTATATTTATTAAATATTTGGACAGGTTTAGTCGACTCTGTCACGTGTTTAATAATTAAAATAAAAAATAAAAGTATACAGTGACGTTTCGACAATGGGTTTATGTCCTTATCAAGCACAAATTGTAGAGAAAGCACATAATCTTCGGAATTACACGCTTATCGTAGATACAAATAAGAATAAAAATAAAATAATATTTCAAACTAAATAGACCAAAATTGTATGTACAATAGTGATATGTAAAATGAGACCCGACCATATATAAAAAAAAAGATATAGTGTATCAAATCGGATACATAAAATAATAAATTGAAATTAATCTTTGACGAGTCCTGTCCTTAAGAATTAATTTAGTCATAGTAAAATGTAATTGAGCGAGAAAAACGAAACAGAGTTGAGTCATGATTACAAAATTACGGACAACAGATAAGAAAATGTACACTGTCTACCATGGCCGGAAAATGACTGTCATATAAATGTCGGTGTGATAAAATATCTAGGTCAAACAACGAGAAGGAACGGAAAACAAAGACATAAATAAATAAATAACTATGTCACGTCAAAGAATTACAAATAGGATTGTATACTTGTATCGTTCGGACATTATTTTTATTGGTCTTCCCTAGACATCCTACATTACGAAAAACATACGAGAAAACGAGAAATTGCCGAAATGATGCACATGGATTTTAACACCATCAATTTAAAGAGATATCGAGAATCTCTGGTATACAATCCTATTTTTCCAAATCCCAAATTCTTTGACGTGACATATTTATTTATGTATGTATGTCTTTATTTTTCGTTCCTTCTCGTTGTTTGACCTAGACATTTTATCACACAGACATTTATATGACAGTCATTCTCCGGCCATGGTAAACGGCGCACATATTTTTATCTTTTGTCCGTTAATTTTATAATCATGACTCAACTCTGTTTTGTTTTCCTCGTTCAACTACATTTTACTATGACTAGATTAATTTTTAAGGTAAGGACTTGTCGAAGATTAATTTCAATGTATTATTTAATGTTTTTTCTTAAATTTTATTTTATTTTTAATATCATTTGTATCTACGATAATCGTGGAATTCCAAAGATTGTGTGTTTTCTCTAGAATTTGTGCTTGATAAGGACTCTTTGTCGAAACGTCACTGTATATTTTTATTTTTTATTTTAATTATTAAACACGTGCAAGGATCCAT
>NW_011959379.1:0-1773 GCF_000949405.1 Vollenhovia emeryi | reverse complement strand
ATACATTCTATGCGAATATTCATAGCACATTTACAACATTCCATAAACATTCGTAGCACATACGCTGCTAATATTCCACGTATATTCAGTAAGAATATCCGTAGAAAGTTCCATGTGTACATTCCACGTACATTCCGTAAGAATATTCATAGAACATTCAGAATATGCCATAGACACTCAGGGAACATTTAATGCGAATATTCCCTGGGCATTCTGTGTGAATGTTCATAGAATATGAAGAACATTCTAGAAACATTCACGGCACATCCATGCGAATATTCCTGAGAAAGAACATTCGAATCATATACAAACATTCATGGAACATTCGGTGCTATCTGGGTCAATAACATCAGCATCATTGTACATATAATTACTTAAATTTTTTTAGGTATATCGGTAAAGATGCAAGAGTACCTTTATCACTGTGCAATGTACCGTCCCTGAACGCGCGAACTTTAGACTACCTGATTTGTCTGTTACAAATGCTTCCCATTTGAAAAGTATTATAGCCTCCACATTTTAGTATTAGGATTTTCGTCTTACTTTTTGCTCAGAAATACGTTATTAAAATTTCGGTCACGAATTGCGGTACACCCTGTATACTAATATAGAAAGTGTGAGGTAGAATATTAGCTAAAAGGAAAATAAGTAATGTGAGTTATATCGTAAATACTATCATATATTAGAGAATGCGCAAAATATTTCTCTGTCTAAAGTAAAATCATTTGTTAACGATTAACTGCAATTATTACAAAGGATAAAATTTAGCAATACAACACGGTAAGCAATTTATTATGCGTAGTCATGCATAAATATATAGTATTATATAAAATTATACATTAAATACGTCAGTATATATTTCTACATTGTATATTTCTATGTAATTCTATACAATTCTACACAGTTCTATGTAATATACAGGGTGAGTTATATCTTTTTTTACAACTCGTGAGAAGGTAAAACGGATCGAAATGAACAGAAAAGTACCTTTTTGCAATTTTCGTAATAGATAACGAGTAATTAATTATTAAAAATTGTTGTCCTAGCCCGGCCCATCATGAACATAGAAAAATACGGCGCAAGGGGGGGAGGGAACAGCGCGCCGTTGCCCGCGAGCTTACGTCAGCTTACGTCGCTACTTCCGCGTCTTGCTACATCGCGTCATAACTTATATATGTCACGATGGCCGGTTACACATTCGCGATTAGAGAAAGGAAATTAATAAAGCGAAAGAAATCGATGGAATCTAGTCTCTAAAGGTCAATCAGTGAATTATCACTGAAAACAGTGAATGGTCACTAATTTAAAATTATAAGTATGCCACTCAAAATCGCAGTGATTGATACATGATTGATACATGCTTTTATAAGAAAAATTTTTTAAGAGAAAAATTGCTAATTTATACCCATAACGTTGTATGTACAATTCTACACAATTACCTATATACAGGGTGTACCGCAATTCGTGACCGAAATTTTAATAACATATTTTTGAGCAAAATGTAAGACGAAAATCCTAATACGAAAATGTCGAGGCTATAATACTTTTCAAATGGGAAGCATTTATAATAGACAAATCAGGTAGTCTAAAGTTCGCGCGTTCAGGGACGGTACATCCCGGGAAAAAATGGAGGAGATCTGACCATGTCTGATTTGATAAAATGAGATACAACGAGATCTGAAATTATAGTAGAGTCAGATCTGATTGGACAAAATTTTATCTCGTCAGATCTGCATGGCCAGATCTGATCAGATCCAGCCAGAAATGCTAAAC
>NW_011959378.1:0-1773 GCF_000949405.1 Vollenhovia emeryi | reverse complement strand
GTGTCTCGTGATGTTAAAGGCAATGGCAAATGTTCCCCTTGGATTCGAGCAGAAAGTGCAACATAGAAGTGAAAAGCAATCCACCGGCAGGAACGTAGCTAAAGCATGAGGTTCAACTAAGAAGACCGAAGGTGAGGCGGGAGCGAAGTCAGACGTGAGGTGCTTCAATTGCAATAATATGGGGCATGTAGCAGCCAAGTGTCAGAAACCGAAGCGGGAAAAGGGCGCCTGTTTCAACTGTCTGCAGCTGGGACACAGAGTAAAGGACTGTCCAACGAAGAATGTCCAGAAGAGCGACCATATTCCACCATCAAAGGATACCGCCGTGAGAAAGGATAATGATGTCAACAGCGTGTTCACTGGGGTAACAGATCATTTTTGTAGAGACTTGGATTATCAATTGAGTAACGACAGCGGAAATTTTGTATTAAATTGTAAGCTCGATACACTCTTAGATACGGGTAGTCCTGTAAGCTTTATGAAGGATAAATTAGTACCGCCCAATTTAATTGCGCCGATAATGTCAAAAGTTAAGTATACGGGGTTAAACGGTAGTGAGATGGAAACGAAAGGATGTGTAGTGGCTGAATTGGCACTCAATGGTAAAGAACCAAAACGCGTATCGTTGTTAGTTGTGCCAGCTACGGCAAAATTCTGTTGTAATCGGTAGAGATATTTTACTACATTTTTTTAAGATGGGCATTTCAGCTGACGAAGAAACCGAAAATCAAGTTATTCGGGAAATATTAAATATTGATACGGATAACTCGGAAGATAAATTACTAGATTCGTTAATCATTAATCCCAATGTAAATCTAGAAGCGCAAACAGCTGTAAGAAAGTTATTTGTCGAGAATTATGTTAAGCCCAAGAAGTTAGATCAGACGTTGATACCCATTGATGCCGAAGTTAAGTTAGAACTCAAAGAGTTCTAGGCCTTTCCATTTTACCCCGAGACGACTTTCATATAATGAGAAAAATACACTACGCCTCTTATTAGATTCCTTGCTAGAAAAAGGGATCATACGACCCAGTATGTCAGAATATGCTTCTCCTATTGTGTTAGTGAAAAAGAAAACAGGAGACTTAAGATTGTGTATAGACTTCCGCGAATTAAACAAGTTGTTAATAAGAGATAATTACCCATTACCGAATATAGAAGATTTGATCGATTCGTTACAAGGAAAAAAATATTTTTCAAAGCTGGATCTAAAAAACGGGTTTTACCACGTAAAAATGGCTAATGATTCTATTAAGTATACGGCCTTTACGACGCCATTCGGTCAATATGAATTCTTGCGTATGCCTTTCGGTTTAAAAGTGGCTCCGTCAAGGTTTCAACGTTATATCAATCTTGTATTGGCTGAATTTATACGAGACTCTAAAGTGGTTGTGTATATGGACGACATTCTCGTCATATCCGTAAACCTTGATCAACATATTGCTATACTTGAGGAAATATTCAGGGTACTAATGGCAAATAAGCTTCAGTTGAGGATGGATAAATGCATCTTTTTGCAAACACAGATAGAGTTCCTGGACTTCCTGGGATATCTAGTTTCGGAAGAAGGGGTACTTCCAACTAAGGAAGGGATAGAGGCAGTACAAAAAATCCCCATACCTCGTAGTACTAAAGAAGTTCACAGCTTTGTAGCTCTATGTTCGTATTTCCGAAAATTTATACAGTCATTTTCAGTAATCGCCAAACCATTATACGATCTCCTACGAAAAAATGTTCCGTTTAATTTTGGAGAAAGCGAGCTGTTCGCATTT
>NW_011959377.1:0-1773 GCF_000949405.1 Vollenhovia emeryi | reverse complement strand
TTTACATGGCATCCCCTATTTTTATTACATATTCTTGTAGCTGACCTCGAGAGCTTTCCAAAACGCTATAATAAAGTATTTTTTATTAAGAACTTTTTGAGTTATTAAGGTTTGAAAGGTCCAATATTTTGACATAAATGACAAAATATCTTGTAAAATATTAATTTTTTTATCATCTTACCTTAATACTTTTTTTAACAGAATAATGAGACAAATCAACCGGTGCAAAGAAAATATACAATTGTTAAAAAAAATTTTTTATTACTTGTTACAAAATTGTGTTCTCTTTACACCGGTTGATTTGTATCATTATTCTGTTCAAAAAAGTATTAAGGTAAGATGATAAAAAAATGAATATTTTACAAAACATTTTGTAATTTGTCAAAATATTGGAACTTTCAAACCTTAATAACTCAAAAAGTTCTTAATAAAAAATACTTTATTATAGCGTTTTGGAAAGCTCTCGAGGTCAGCTACAAGAATATGTAATAAAAAATAGGGAATGCCATTTAAACAAATTGGTATGACCTTTACGTGACCTTCAAATAATTCTTCAAGGTCAAACCAATGGTAACATCTTATGGCCCCCTCGAAACCAAATAATTTTCTCTCTCGGGCTTGGTTTTCGAGATATTCGACTGGATGGATGAAAATGGCTCACCCTGTATACATTTTGTATATAAAAATTGGTTTGTATAAAAAATGTTTATATACATTTTTATATACTGATTATACATGAAAATTTTTTTACCGGGGTCTGTTATACATTTAACAATAAAAAGACATTTTTCAGAACTATTATCCAAACATCTGTAGTACAAATATATAAAATAATCTCATCCATACTACTATTCTTTAAAAGAATTACAATTTACAAAATTGTATTTAATAGAAAATCAGACGTATTGACGATATACTTTGGACATCCCTAAAATGTCTGCGTAAATACCTTATTATTGGATGTCCAAACGACGTCCTTGAGACGTATTTTAGACATCCGTCGACATAAACGGGACGTCGACATAAACGGGACTTTTCAAGACATATTTCGGACATCCAAAGGACGTCGAATTGTTGCATGGGTTGATACCGATATAGTATTTGGTACGCGTACCAAACGATCGGTGTAAACTAGCTCTATAACGCATGCGCAACGATTTAACGCATGCGCATAACGGACCAAAGTCATCTTCTATGCTATCCTTGTCACACAGATGTTGGACTCAGTTTCAGCTCACGGAGAGTATATGCTATTCCCCTTCCATGTCTATAAGTTCTATGCTCAGGCCTAAACTGCCTAAAGGTGCAATCCTAATTGGCTACAGCTGTCAACTTTTCCCCCCACTACGTCGAAAAGTCACGTGAAATTGCACCTTTAGGCCTGAGCTGACCGCCATATTGGCGTCATTTCGAGCACGCTTTATTCCACGAGTGTCCCGTGTATAAGACCGTGGTGCCGACCAGCATGAAGAATAGAGATAAGGAGACCGAACTGACACGGAAAAATGTTCGAGAAACACGGCCAAATTGGTCGCTGGACTCTAATTTACTAATGCTCCGCTAGATGGCGCCTCCGTTTGTCTAGGTACCTTCAGATTGCAGTGCCATCTATTGGTACCTAAAGCACAGTATAACCAGTATGCCCACTCGCTCTTTTGTTTCACGTTCGCGCCGATCCGTACTGCGCATCCGACATGTTTTTATTATAACCAATCACAGGATTTTTGTACGTGTGTTAGTGCAAAGTCGGTGTGACATAGAAAAATTCGCAGT
>NW_011959376.1:0-1772 GCF_000949405.1 Vollenhovia emeryi | reverse complement strand
CCACGTCGTTCATCCTGGGTAACGCTAAGCACGGGAAAATGCGTGTCAAGCGGTATGAAGCTGGATGACCATCAAACAGAGTCAGATAACGGATAGAAACAACACACATACACACGCGCGCGCACGCACAGAGAGAGAGGGGGGGGAGAGAAGGAGAGAGGTAGAGAAAGAGCGAGAGAGAGGGGGGGAGAGAGAGAGGAGGAAAGTTTGAAGTCACAAAATACGCACACTGTTTGGGGGTCGAAGCCTTTTACTTAAATTATAAACTTTGGAACACTGTAACTCAGTGAAAAATGATCCAATTGTAAAAAATAAAAAACCGTTGTATTCGTCTCCATGTCACCTACGACATTCACTGGAACATAAAACTCGGTTGCCGTCTGCAAAGTGGCCGCCATGTAGAAATCTCGAAAGTGGCGCCACCTACAATTAAAATGACATAGCCAACTTCTGCCTCCGTTGGAACCATAAAACTATTGTTTAAAACATTTTTTCCAATCTCTTTTATTTTAAGAGATATTTAGCTGCATCACTTAAAATAATACACCCTGTATATAATAAATAAGTGCTTTTTATTTACAATATTTTTAGTATTCTTTAAGTAAATTCGCCACTCGCATGAATAAATTTTTCGGAGCTTCGAAGACTTCGAAAGTTTGAAGTCAACTTCGAAGCTTCGAATCTTCGAAGTTATCAAAAGTAACAGCCCTAGTGTATGTTGTACAGACGTATCCATACATTTGACGTTTCTGTGTGTTATAGGGGTTCAAATTGCAATCGTAGCCAAAAGTTTTGATCATAGGAAAAATAGTAATATCTTTCATATCCTAGAGTCTTGATTCTTGGATGTTGTAAGCGCGATAACTACCTTAACGTACAAGTCTCTTTCTCTTGTTAAAATAACAGTTGCGAATTTTTGGACATCAACCGATCTTACAGAGGACGTTTTCCAGCAAGGACACAGTGTAACACAGTGAATCGTTTCATCCTTGTTTAACGTTGGCAAACAACAAGGATGTAATGTTAATTCAGTGCTACACTGTGTCACATTGTGTCCTTGCTGGAAAACGCCCACAATCTGTAATTTATACAGTAATGTAACGTTGATTCCCTGACAATGCTAAACGACACTATCATAATACTGCAGATGTTGCTCCACACTCCCGTGGAGACACCGAAAATCGCTGATTTCTCGTTCTCGATCTCGCCGGGTGAGGAGACTCGAGTGATCGTCAGGCCGCAGATATCGTACGCCAATCCGGCGATAATCTCCATACCGCAGAGAAAGCGGAAGTGCTTCTTCACAACCGAGAGGAAACTGCGTTATTATCGGACATACACGCAGAGGAATTGCATTCTGGAGTGCGAGGCGAATTTCACGCAGCAGCTCTGCGACTGCGTGCAACACTACATGCCAAGTAATTATTGTTAACAAATTAATAAAGTTCATAAGGCTCTCATGTGATAAACATAAAGTCAAAGGAATAAGGACCAGAGAGCTGTGACATGATGATAAATGTCTAAAGAATTCTTATTTTAAATTTATTACGAAAAATATTACCTCAGCCAGGGCTTGAACCTTGATCTCTCTCTCGTTAGGCGGACGTCATCAATTCGACACTACCGAGGCATGTGATAATATTTATCGCAATAAGCAGTCTAACGTTTTACGAATGTCACATATTGTGACTGAAAATCGAAACAGAACTTAGAATTATTGTTAACCCTTGATTTCACGCCAGTCTGACAAAGTAATAACAAATTAATTTTAA
>NW_011959375.1:0-1772 GCF_000949405.1 Vollenhovia emeryi | reverse complement strand
GCAGGTCTTTATTTTTCTCAATGTGTCTTTACATGGTCTAGTAGGTCAAAATAAGAGGAATCTAAACGGTCCGTGTCTTTGTGTAAATTTATTCCGTTTGTCTGTTCTTTTATGTGTATCATCTCGCTTATAAGTCTTTTATTTAGATATGGTTCGGTGTCTAGTATATTAACCTTGTCCCAATCGAATTTATGGTTGAATTCTGTAATGTGTTGCGTTTTGACTTTCAAGTAAGCAACCAAATACCGACAAGAAATTTCGCATCGTAATATTTAACTGACATGTAAATTCTTATTCTTTATTGTAATTTTATTTTAGTATATACATGCACGCTGAAGAAGACAAAGTACTGTCGAAACGTTCGTTAGATTAAATTAATTGTATATAGGGATTCTTTTATTATTCCCGTTTTTAATTATATAGACTAAGATCATATCGAATTATTTATTAAAATGTTTTAAAAACCTACATCGCTCGTTTAGCTTATTGGCCCATTATCTAATCCTATTAATCTTAGTTCTAATTGCACGATATTATTCTTATATGTTGTCCCTAGAGTATGCTGATCTCATTTCGTATATATTATTGTAGAATTCTTGTATCAAGTAAATATTGTCGTCAAATGTACCAAAAAAGAGAAAATTTTTAATTTTTTTTCATTTTTGATACAAAGTCGACCAGCACAGTCTAGATTTTGCTGCGTACTTTAACTCCGTAAAAGAGTTTTGCATTTCTATAAAGCCGATTGAAAGATTACTTCTAACAAAGAATGTCGATAAAACAGACGGCTTTAGGATTCCCTTAAGTTAAACATATGCCATTTATCGAAGCATATAGTTTTGTGAACGAACGAAACTTTACTCGGCAGCTCGTGATCGTAGCATTAGCTGAATCAAGAAATATATTTTTTATTCAATACTTTATTTCGGTGCATTAAACGTAGAGTTATCGACACTTTTTGTACTGTCAAAGTAAAATCTTACGCCTTTATTTGTATAAAACGAGAATGTCATATTTTCGGTTTGCACCTGACAGCGCGGCGACATTGACGAGCCGAGATTAATACCGTATCCCCTCGCAGACATTCCGTCGAAGTATCTTCTGAAGTCATTTCGCATAAGTACGAATCAATAACATCGCCGCCGATACAGCCGAGATAATCGTGGCCGTCGGCTTTATTGGCTGGTTAACCGTAAGCCGCGAGCTTTAATGACTCGGCGTTTCAGGCGTGACGATATTGGCTGTCTGTGCCATTGCTGTCTATTATCGGCGCCCACGTGCCAGTGTTAATAGACATTTCATGAGGTGGAGATGAAAGAAACACCGTCGATTGAAAGGGCGACCGATTGACCGCGCTACTCGTTTCTCCGGCCGCGTGTTCCAACCCGTTAACATCAGATTTGCGAATGGCACGAATTTCTGTACCATTTAAGATTCACGCGCGAGCCGAGAATCGTTAATTGTGGTAGACGTTAAATACTTCGTACACGTTAAAAAAGGAGACACAACTCTTTCCGAATCATTCAATTCAATTTTTTAATTTAAGGGGATGCTGGAGTCTGTCTGTTTTACCGACAACGCGAAAGTTATGTATGTGTGCGTATATGTATATTACATAAAAAAGAAAGAGAGAGCAATAATACGATACATCTTTCCTTGTCTACCAGATTGCAGCGCCATCTTATTATCATGCAGTCCTCTATTTATCATTCTACAGCTGTATTTGCACTTATAAATTTTTCTCTAACCCTATCTTTTTTTTCTAGACTTTT
>NW_011959374.1:0-1772 GCF_000949405.1 Vollenhovia emeryi | reverse complement strand
TTTTGTAGTCAATAATAGCTCCGTAATTTATAAGGAAAGGCGTTCCTATAATTCCGTCGTGCGGGAACGCGATTGAGTCTGATACCACATGAAACAGGACCTTTTGTCCTAGAAAGTCAATTTCAATATCGCCTTTGGTGAACACGGCACCAGGAGCGATGCCTTTTAGTTCAGTCATGTATTTGCGGTTAATCGTTGCAGGTTCTTTAAGAAAACGTTCTTTTATTAGGTTAAACTTTGATCCAGAGTCGATCATAAAAATACATTGAGTTTTCAGGTCGTTAGATTTTATCATTACAGATGGTAATTCGTTGTCTGCCTCTGAAGTCTCTACGTTGCTGAGGTTGTAGCTGGAAGCGGGATTGGTCTCGCGGCTTCCTGTGTCTCTGGACGTCTCTCTATCTGCACGTTCCGCGGGACGTCGTTCATCGGAACGCGCGCGGAGTTTTCCGGCTGTTGTGTATCAGTTTCGTAACGCGGGGTATATCCTTCACTAGTGTCTCTTGCATATTTGCGGCATTGACTCTTGAAATGTCCTGGGGCCTTACAATAGTAGCACACCCTAGTGGCTGGGAAGTTTGGTCCTGGTTGACCGGGGATTAGAGGCTTAACAAAGGGTCGAGGCCCTTCCGGGGATGTTGCGGGGCGAGGGGGACGTAGGACAGTATATTGGGGATCAGCACGGGCAGGTGGATTCACCACGAGAGGACGCCTGCGCGCTCTCTCGGCTTCTATTGTTTTCGATAGTTGAATCGCAGTCTCTATTGATTCTTCCAAGGTGTTGCAGTTTTCTATTTTGACTCTGATAAGTAATTCGGATGGCAAACCGTTTATAAAGCTATTCATAACTGTATCCTCTATTTCTTTCTTTTTAATTGAGTCAATATACCCAAGATTATCTGTTTCTCCATCTATAATAGCGGTACGTAGTTCTTGCACGCGCGCGACATAGTCAAAAATACTCTCATTATTCTTCGTATATATGTTGGCTAACTCGCCGCGGTATTGGTCAACAGATTTATTGGGTCCAAAAATTCTCTTTAACCGCCTCGTTAAATCGAGGATACTCAAAGGTAGAGTGCCTTCGATAGCAGAGTATGCATGGCCCTGCAGTTTATTAATGATAAGTTGAACGAGGTGATATTCATGATATCGTGGGATGAGCTCAAATGCTCTCTCGCAGATTTTAGAAAAATGATGTACGGGCATATTATGTCCGTCGAATTTCGGGATTGTCTCTATCGCGTCGCGAAGACGGATGGGGGACGCGTGTTCAAGTGAATCCTCTGAATGGTCATCACGAAAAGCACGGTTACGCGAGGGGACAGTCTGAGGGGACTGCTGAGAAGTTTGTTGAATTGAGGCCACACGCTGGCCTAAATCGGTGACTTGTTCCTGAACCGTGTTCAAGACACTTAGCTGTGTCATTATTTGTTGCAACGTCTCGTCAACCTGGGCGTTACTTTGGCTTTCCATTTCCTGTTGTTTTATTTCTTGTTGTCTTAAAATATTAGTCCGTTCTTGTAATCGGCGTTCGCGGTCTTCGATATTTTTCATCATTACTTCTATTTCCTCCGGGGTCAAAGGTTTACTTGATCGTGTATGCATCTTGTTTTAAAATGATTCACTTAAATTCCCAAAAATAAATTAGTTATAATTACTCGCTGGTCACTCTTGACTCCTAATAAATTTTTGCGCGATCCCACCAAGTTATTTATAGTTACTCGTTGATTACCCTCAACACACAATAATTCCCTTTTTCGGCTATTCCG
>NW_011959373.1:0-1772 GCF_000949405.1 Vollenhovia emeryi | reverse complement strand
GAGTGTGTCGTTTGCGTAGCAGACGACGTGACAGCCGGGGGGGAGGGGAACGCGCAACACCGGGTCGTACCCCAGGTTCCAAAGAAACGGCCCCAACACGGAGCCCTGGGGCACCCCCCGGTGCAATCTCTCCCGTCGGCATACGCCGCCTTGGTCAGTATATGTGACCCACCTGTCCCTCAGGTAGTCGCCCACGACGCGGGCGAGGTACGACGGTACCCCGCGGCGCCGGAGCGACCACCTGATTCGTCCCCAGGGGAGGGTGTTGAAGGCGTTGGAGATATCCAGCGATATCGCCAACATCACCCCCCCCTCCCGGGACGTCGCCTCTTCAGAAAGGGCCTGTACGCGCTTGATCGCGTCTATAGTTGACAGGCCCTCTCTGAACCCAAACTGGGCCCCGCTGATGTTGTCGGGGCCCGACTGGGACAGGTGTTGGACGAGGCGGTTAACGAGTATACGCTCGAACAACTTGCCCGCCTCGTCCAAAAGGCATATTGGCCTGTACGCCGACGGGAGAGAGGCGACGGACTCACGCACCTAAGAGAGATAGAGAAAAACAAGCTCGACGCCTTCCTGAGGAGCGAGATGGAAAGTTTCAGGGACATTAGGGGGAACACTCCCCTTATCCAGCACGAGATAAGATTGGAAGACCCATCACCGATAAAGCAGCGGTATAGGCCACGGAACCCGGCAATGCAGAGCCTCATCGAAGAAGAGATTGAGAAGATGCTCATCGAGGGAGTCATAAAACCCTCGACCAGTCCCTGGAGCTCTCCTGTCGTCATTGTCCGGAAGAAAGACGGCAGACCGCGTTTGTGCATTGACTACCGGAAATCGAACAAAGTCACCCGAAAGGATGCTTACATTGCCGCAAATCAACGCGACATTGGATAAGCTCAGAGGAGCAAAGTACCTGTCTACGATCGACCTGAAGAACGGGTACTGGCAAGTGCCCCTGACGCCAGAAAGTAAGCCTTTGACCGCTTTCACCGTCGCGGGGAAGGGCTTATTTGAATTCAATGTAATGCCTTTTGGCTTACATTCTGCGCCTGCTACATTCCAGAGATTACTTGATCAGGTAATCACACCGGAGTTGCTCCCGAACGCCTTCGCATATTTGGATGACATTGTCATCATTTCGAAGACGTTTGACGAGCACCTAGAAACGTTGAGAGTTGTGTTTGAGCGACTGAGAAGCGCCAAGCTAAAACCGAATCCAGAAAAGTGCCAATTCGCACGGCAGAAATTAAAATATCTCGGTCACATAGTCGACCATAACGGCTTGCACGCCGACCCGGACAAGACCGCCGCCGTGATAAATCTTACGCCGCCCAGAAACGCCAAAGAGATCCAGCGTTTCATGGGACTCATCTCTTGGTACCGACGTTTCCTGAAAGACGTATCCAGTGTCGCTGCCCCGTTACACCGTCTCCTGCGCAAGCGAGCGAAATGGGAGTGGTCGGAAACGCAACAAGCAGCGTTTGATGAAGTGAAGAAGTTATTAACGAACGCTCCAATATTATCCTGTCCAGATTGGAGCCAGACATTCGTTCTCCAGACCGATGCCAGCCAAGAAGGGCTAGGCGCCGCACTTACCCAACAGATACACGGATCCGAAAGGGTGATCGGATATGCCAGCCGAACACTCACCAGTGCTGAGAAAAATTGTAACGATAGTTAACTCCTCCCGGTACGGAATTTCGGACGGAACTCCGGAATCCGTGATTACTCCGCGAATAAACGCGATACTTAGTCGGACGCGCGGTTTC
>NW_011959372.1:0-1772 GCF_000949405.1 Vollenhovia emeryi | reverse complement strand
GCGGCCGGGAATTGACGGAGTCATTACATCCGCACCGCCCCCCGCACCCGGCCCGCCGTTGGTTTGGCGGGCCTTCGCGCTCGTCCTCCCCCGCTCTTTCCTCTTCTTCTCCTCCCCTTTGAGTCGCCTTTTACGACAGGCAGGGGCTACCCCGGGCCTATTCGTTAGCGGGACCCGGACGCGAGAGCAGGGGGGAAGGGCCCTCCTTTGGCTAGAGGGCCCTCTTCTCTGAAAAGGGCCCTCTTCTCTCCTACGGGGTACCTGCCGGACGGCCCCCCTTTTAAACGACTGCGCGAAATGGACACGATTCAAGGTGACACTATTTATGGCGACGGACTATCCCCGGACTACGATTAATCCGTGTACCCATACAAAAATGTGCGAGAACACGGAAAAAGAGCTAGTAAATCGGTATACTGGCGAACGGCGCAGCGTCTCCCCGAACGTACTCCCCGGGATTGGTTACCCCGTGGAGTTTTCTGCGTCGATGAGCAAGGGGACAAACGAAAAAGTACAGGAGAAGAAGATGGAGGCTCCCTTAACCGGCAAAAGGAAGAAGGATTCCCCGCCGACAGAGGAGAACATAAAGATAAAAAGACCACCTAGGAGAAAGGCAAAAGCCAGAAGAAAGAGGATCATTGACTCTGAGGATTCGGATGATCCATCGAACCCGATTAGTATTTCCTCGGAGGATCTAAACGACACCTTGGAACCTAGGGACACTATGGAGACCGGCAGTGAGAAGCTCTCAATGATCGAAGTAGAGGACACACGGCTGGAGGAAAGGGAAGTAGGTGCTCTAAGCAACGAGGCTCTGGAACACCTGGACAGAGTGAACGACCTTAGAGCCAAATCTAAGAACATAATAGGAGATATACATAGAAAGATGAAGGACGCTATTGCGAGAGTGGGAGACATCGTCCAGATCTTGACTCGTCGCCTGGATGCACAGGGTGATATCAAATACTTAGAGGCACAAAATGCCGAGCTGGCAGCTCAAGTGGCCAACCTCAGGAGAAACGAGGAGATTAGGAAGAAAGAAGTCTCATCATTAGAGGGAGAGGTCAAGGACCTCAGGATAGAGCTCAGGAAAATTAAAAACGCAATGATTGAGCAAACAACTGGAAAGACTGCGGAAATGCCAAAGGAGGATGTAACACCAGCGCCGGAGATCGGCCTCAAGAGAAGACGCAAGACCACCACCCACATCTGTGGATAGTGCCGACCCGCGGGTGAATATAGAGGCTGGCCCTTCGTACGCCACCGTGGAAACGGAAAATGGAATGGCAGACGCGGGGGGAACGCAACTGGGCATCTTGAATAAAAAGATCAATGATCTAATAAAACAAAGGAACTCAATTAAAAACGAGGCAAGGCTGAGCAGAGAAAATACGGATGGACCTCGCGTAGCCGAAGAGAGGCGTAACAGAAAATGCCCAAGGATCGTCTCGAACGTATAGTTGGCTCCGCCTAGAGGAGACCAGCGGGACCAACCGGATAATGCCTGGATTAGAGTGGAACGGAATTTAATTAGGAATACGACATTTCTGTCACTCACTTACCTCGTAAAGATGCGACGACTTGGTGTTGTTGCAATTTCTTGAGAGACGGATCGACCAATATTTATTGTATCTTGCACGCACACACTTACGTTTCACTCACTCGAGCAACAATATGAGAAATGCTCAGCGAAAAATGATCTGTCGATCGATGTCGAAACGATGCCGAATCAACATCGAAACCATCAAATCGACGTCTATTGGACATCGTTT
>NW_011959371.1:0-1771 GCF_000949405.1 Vollenhovia emeryi | reverse complement strand
ACGATACTGCACAACTTCCGAATCTGTCTTGATATGGTCGGGAAGTCTATCCCACACATAATCTATGCAATTATAAAATTTTTGCAATAGAATGACCTTTGGTATATACTTCAACTGTTCTGCTGTTAAATCGTATATGTCACTGTTATTCGACAAAAGCAGAAACATGTCTGAGCGTCTCGGTGCAATGTCCTGCTATAAATAGGCTGGCTCTCTCGAAATCGTATTCATTTTTTCGGAGATAACATGCGGTTCGTGCGACAATCGCCGCCAATCACGGTGACTAATTTCGACGAAAGGTTAATGTCTGAAAAAGAGGTACGGCGACATGGAAACATGTTACCGGTTTCTATACGCGGTATTATTTGTGGTCCGTCAAATTGCGGCAAGACGAACGTGCTGATTAGCCTGCTGGAAAGTCCGCACGGTGTACGCTTCGAGAACGTGTACGTGTACTCGAAATCGTTGCAACCGAAATATCGATACCTGGAGAACGTATTTACACGATAGAAGAAATTGGTTATTTTACATTTTCGAATAACAGTAACGTACTTTCGCCGAGCGAAGCGCTTCCAAATTCCATTTTTATCTTTGATGACGTGGCGTGTGACAAGCAGGATACGATAAGAGAATACTTTGCGATGGGCAGACACGCAGGCGTCGATTGCTTCTATCTTTGTCAGACGTATGCAAAGATACCGAAGCATCTTATACGCGACAACGCGAATCTACTCATCCTGTTCAAACAGGATGGTACCAATCTAAAACACATATACACCGATCATGTAAACACCGACATGTCTTACGAAGATTTTTGTAAATTGTGTCATATTTGTTGGCAGCAAAAATATGGATTTGTAGTGATGTAGTGATAGATAAGGATAGCGCGATTTCAAATGGTCGTTATAGGAAATGATTTAACGACTTTGCGACATCATAACGCGATCAGTTGTTGTCGATACGTTAAGCAGACAATATGGATAGCAGCATGGAGATTAGAGATCGTGAGAAATTAGCAAAACAGATTGAGAAAACGAGTGATTCGATTCGCAAAAAGTATCGCGCTTTGAAAACTGGTAAGATGGAGGAAGATATGGCGTTGGAGAGGCATTTTAAGCCCATTGTCGAACCTCTAAAGAAAATTGTTGAAAACACAGTTGGCGAAGAATCTAATTTCATCAAGACTGAAACAGTAGAGAAGGAGTATGCAAAACCTAAACGAAAACAATCAAACGTTTCGTTTGAACATTATGAAACATTATCCTCGAGAGAGGAAGAGTACGAGGAACCAAATTTTAAACGAAAACGATCAAACGCTTCGTTTGACAATTCCCCCATCATGGTTTCAACACCGATTAAATCAACTTTGAGACGATCGATCACCGTTCCAGCTACTTTGAATGAAACAGTCAAAATTTTACAACCGCGCGAATTATCGTACGAACATCCGCACGCACTCTCCGTCGAAGAAATTTTCGATAACCCACCTCTCGTGACGTCCGTTCGACACAAGTTACAAACGGTCGAGGGGCAAAAAAATTTTAGAAACGCACTACGGTCCGTTGGGACAAAAGTATTTAGGAGCTGTCTTAAGCGGTAAAAAATCCGTCAATATAGATAGTGTTTACGGTGTTTATTTTAGCAACAATGGAACGATGATTGGTAACAAACGTATCGATTTGGATAAGAACGATGATATAATCGTAGATGGAAAAAAGTATACTGGTACACAAGGCCTTTACGAACTGATTTTCAAAAAATTTCCTGAACA
>NW_011959370.1:0-1771 GCF_000949405.1 Vollenhovia emeryi | reverse complement strand
CTTTCTCAGCCTGTATCTCCGAAACTATTTGAGTCCCCCCCTTATATATATATATGAAATGACTCGGGAAGACATCCCCAACAACATATTTAAAAATAAAACAAATCGGAGAGGAAGTCGCTTTTATGCATAATTACCGAATTTTCTAAATCTAAAACGTACGTGTACACACACACACACACACACACAAACATAATCTCTAATAGACGACTCTTTTTGCAATCGTTAACATTTTGACAAAGAAGCGTGATCAACTATTAGACAACTGTAAAATCACATTTACAGTAGTATAGTTATTAAAAATAATTTACTTATTACTACACAAATATTAACTATTTAGTTGTATATTTACGCTAATATAATCTCAATATAATTTAAAAAAATTCGTTGTAAAGGATTTAACACGACTGTCGTGTTAAATCCTTTACAACGAATTCATCTCTGTCGACGTGTCTCCAGTCCTCTTTATGTCCGGGAACATTTAGAGAAAAAAAATGAGACCATGATAGAAGAGGGATTCTTGAACTATATATTTAACGAGTTATACTGAGGAAGACCCGAAACAGGGTCGAAACGTTTATTAAAGAGAGAAGTTATTTATAAATTTGTGAGAACCGTCTTCCGTTCATTTGTGGCTCACATTGGCACTTTTCCCGTTCCATACAATTTCTTTGTGAGAGCCTTCACAACATTGGAATAAACGAAATATGTTCTCAGTGAATTTTCCAGAAGGGTCGACCTTCGACCGACATCCTCAAGGCTATTCCGGCCGCCGTGTACCAGGCATGCTTCGACAGTTTTATGATCCTCTTATCTCATTTTTTTCTCTAAATGTTCCCACTGGGTTCTGAATGGTAGGAATCGTACTGTAGGTGTTCCTCTTCATCGCTTCATCGCATCTCATACTCTGAGATCTCGCAATTCAAGAGTAAAAGAAAAAATAACAGCCGAAGCCGTCGTAATAGTCGTGATCCATGGCGCGGCTCAATAGCCGTGGCCATTGTCACGGGAATTCGCCAGGACGCTCGCCGGGACGCGGCGAACTGCGTGCGTGCGTTGACGGGCCCTTGGGGCTCGGATATCGCGGCAGCGCTCACCGGGTGCGAGGGATCGTGCGGCTGCGAGCGCGGGTACTACCTGTTACAATCCGTTTTATTACGGCAATATTGTCGTAACTGTTACATATGTAACAGTTATATACGGTCTGTCCCGATAAGACTGGTTTAAAGTAAATAAGAAGACGCTTTGCAGTGCATTTCTTTCATCAAAATAATAATATATAAATTTTTTTAATAGCAAAAAAGAATAGAAATTTAGAATTTAGTCTTAGATTCAGTTGAACACACACTATTATCTTATCTTCGAGAGGTCCGAGCAATTAGATAAGGATACATTATCTCCCCATATCTAGTTGTCAATAAACGAAGTTGTCTCCAAAAGGAATGGAATTTCCGGGCGGAGCAGATGGAAGAATCAGTATGAATGAATCGCTCTCCGCCCGTTACTTTCGGAAGGAAGAACGAAGAAGCTACGCCGTGTTCTCGAAGAACGATATCGAATGTCAAGAAACGCAGAGAGGGAAAATACACTTTCTCCATGAACGTCGGTCGACCCACATTCTCGAATCGCTCGCCACGTTGAGCGATGCTGATGTCCGTTCCGATGAGCGCGGCGACGGCGTGCTCTAACGCACGTATCCGATCGGAGGAATCAAGGTCACTCTCACGATTCTCCGCGCCAAGGATCCTTAAAGGATCTGTGTCCGCGATGC
>NW_011959369.1:0-1771 GCF_000949405.1 Vollenhovia emeryi | reverse complement strand
AAAAAAATACGGGTCTAATACTTTTTTATGCTCTACAACATATCCAAAGCTCATTCAAATCGGTGAGGGACACTTCCGACCGTTCCCTTGTTAGATTGTTATTGGAAGTAATTCCGTGGACGGCTTCCGTACGCAGTGAGATGGGCAGTAGGAAGATAACTCGACTGTCTTTATAAACTCTGCTATATATATTTCGTACACTGTACACTTTCTGATACTGGACTCGCGGGTATCGCTACCACGATAGCACAGGCTCAAGTGTGGTCTAGAACCTCGCACGACCGTGTGGTGCGCTTCCAGCCGCACCACTATACCGGTACTGCCCTCTCTGAGGGCGGGAGCACATCGCTCGTTCAAAGTCCTCGCTCAATAATTGTCATTAATAGTTATAATTCCTTTTTTTTGTTACGATTTCATCTTGGGATATTATCTTATGATTTATGTTATTATTTACAAGAGGATATTATTTTATGCGTTGTCAATATTGTATTCTTTATTGAAAGTCGTACGCCCTTTCAAGGGGGGCGGAATGTTAGAGATAGCAAGCCCGCGAGTGTGCGCGCGCATTGGAGACGAGCGGAGAGCGCCGCGAGGCGGAAGGTTTTGTTTTTAGAGCGAGCGAGAGAGAGAGTACTCGCACGAAAGATTCTGTAGAGGTGCAAGCAAAGAAGCACGTCGTGATATACGCAAGTAAACTACAACCAAAAACCCAAAATACAGTCCACTCATTTACACCCACGAACAAAGAGGGTCATCCATTAACATTAAGCTCGACCCCCCTGCACCACCCCCGGGGGCGGGAGGGGGATGACTTTGAAATCTTAAATAGAAATCCCTATTTTTTATTGCAGATTTGGATTCTCCGTGAAAAAATATGTAACTTTTGTATGACACATTTTTTTCGTTTCATGATAGATGGCGCTGTAATCGGCAAAAATGAAAATGAGTTGAAAATTGTTGAAAAATGGTAATATCTCAAAAAAATACACATCAGATTAGGAACATCAAAATAAATTTTTTTATATTTTTGAAAATGCTATCATGTGACACCGTCTACCCTCCTGCAATGCATTCTTAGACTGCTTTTAGCTTTACCGAGGAACAACGACGTGGACGTAGTAGTAATTTGTTCGAGGTGCTTGATTACTGTGAGTCCCTTTGCCTCTCACAAGTGTTTCATTGAAGCAAATGTTCGAAAAGCAAAGTGGTCAGACTGTTCATTTTACTTCAATGATTCGGACTGTAAACGTCTCTTCTCAATTGTTCCACGATGTTAACAATTGTAGAGAGAGTAAATATCATTTCCTCGTACTTTGAGGCTCATAGAAATGTTGAAGAAGCTCGTCAAAGGTATGCTAATCTGTTCCCTGATAGGAATGTTCCTTCTGCAACGACTTTTCGCAGTATTGTCCAACTGTTTACTGAAACTGGAAGTGTTAAACCTAGAGAAAGAGTCCGACCGCGGCCTGTGACAAACGAAAATAACACAGTGAATGTTTTAGCTGCAGTTGCTGCAAATCCTCACATTAGTTCTAGGCAAATTACGCGAGGTTCAGGAATTTCTCAAAGAAGTGTTCTACGCATACTGCATGAACACAAATTTCATCCATTTCATTTATCGCTGCATCAAGAACTGCCTGGTGACGATTTTCAAAATCGCTTGAATTTTTGCAACTGGATACAGGAACAACTGGCAGTCAATGATAATTTCATTTCACAGATACTTTTCTCTGATGAATTAAATTTTATGAATCGTGGTCAAGTGAATCGA
>NW_011959368.1:0-1771 GCF_000949405.1 Vollenhovia emeryi | reverse complement strand
CCGCAATCCAATGGTGCCTTCGTGAAGTGACCTCCGACCAGCCACATCCCATCAAAGAATCCTTTCGGTTCTCGTTAGAGAACACCTCCGGAGCGAGTAAGAAAGAAAATACACCGCGCACGGAGCGGCGCGGCAACACAGTAATGACGTACTATTTTAGTATTTAAAATGACGTCAAAATTACGTACCATTTAAGTCACATGACGTTATCGTCATCAAAATCACGTATTTTTCACGTCATTTCGACGTTGTCTTGTGAGCTGGGGCTTAACAGACGTTTCGTGGCCAATAATAGACGGTTCGCGGAACCTCGTTGGTTTATATAATTGTATATAAATGTATAATAAAATAAAAAAGGTTCATATAATTGTTTATGTCTTTATTATTATAATATATACCATCCATCCTCTACGAATCCTCTATTATTGATCCTAGTAACGTCTATTAATCGTCCATCAATGCTCCGCGAACCGTCCGTGAACGATCCACGAAACGTCTTTTAAGTATCCAACGAGGTTCCGCGAACCGTCTATTATTGGCCACGAAACGTCTGTTAATTATAATTATAATAAAACTGTATAATGTGTGGTAATGTTTAAATGCACTTTCAAATTTACCTGATAAATTTTAATTAAAAATGAAACTTTAATATTAAAATCTATTAGAAGTTCTACATGTGTAAATCTATTATACATCCATAATAGATGTCTAATGAACATCTGTAATGGATTTGTAAAGGACTCTATCATAGAGGTAGGTTGGATGTCTAGTGGACATCTATTTGACTTCCACCGTGGAAGGAGACACTCCAAGGAACTATGGAGATTTAATGGAGGTCTAATTGACGTCCATCTGGCTTCCACCATGGAGATAGACGTTCCATGGAGCTATGGATGTTTAATAGACATCCACTGGATGCCAATTTCTAGGTGGGAAGTGAGCCCCCTTGCCTCTCGCTCGTGTGTGTGTTAAAATTTAAAAAACGCGTGTTTCCTCCGCGTTGTTGAATTACTGCTTGCAGCCGATTCCTCATGTTAATGCAAGCCCTAATTTCTTCCTGTAGAATGTCATTCCAGATTTGAATTACGACTTGTGACAAGTCTTGGAGATTGACAAGTTGTCTTGCTAAATTTCTCAACCTACGACCCATTATGTCCCATACGTGTTCTATGGAGTTCAAATCTGGACTTACTGCAGGATGTGGAAGCAGTCTAATTGAGTTTTCCGCCATAAATTCGCGAGTAATGTCTGCGGTATGCGGCCGTGCGTTATCCTGCATAAGGATGAAATTTCTTCATATCCGACGATTTATTGGCAGCACATGAGGTCGCAAAATTTCTTCCACATATCGTACCGCTGTCATTCCTGGTGCTGGTAGAACAAGACTGGTACGATGATTCAAGGTGATTCCTCCCCATACCATTATGAAGCCGCCGTTGAATCCTGTTACAGGAGCGACGCATGCTCTGTCATATCGCTGTCCCCGACGACGCCAAACTCGAATTCGTCCATCAGAACCGAATAATGAAAATCGTGATTCGTCAGTGAAGAGTACGTTTTGCCATTGTCTCACTGTCCAGCAAACATGAGCTCGCCCATATTCTAAGCGAGCACGTCGATGCTCAACGTTTAACATTGGTACACGGCAGCGACTCCGGGATCTTTGACCTGCCTTATGCAAACGGTTTCTCACCATTTGATCACTAATTTGACGACCGGGCATGACTGCTTCTACAATCCGTCGAGCTATAATCGTTGGATTTCGCATAGT
>NW_011959367.1:0-1771 GCF_000949405.1 Vollenhovia emeryi | reverse complement strand
GAGACGCCACCTCCTCCCTTAGCGCCTCTAGCTCCCCGTCCAATCCGCCCTGCATGCGCGTGGACAGCGCGTCCACCGCAAGCCGCGTATAAAGGGCACAGTCCCGTATCTGTACGGTGACTGTGCCCCTCAAATTCCGACTCGTCTTGGCCAGGTGATCGATCTTACTGCTGTAGTCGATCACCGTGGCCACAAGATCCCGAGAGGGGGTCTGGGGGATCTGTTCCCCCATCTCCCTCTCTTTCTTCTTCCGCAAGACGGTTTCGTATTGCAGGGGGTCATAGTCCCCCTGCATAGCCCGCTCAACCTGGCGTAGCTCCTCCTTTTTTCGCTCGAGGTCCTTGTTCGCCTCTTTCCTTTTTTCGATAAGGAGGCCTTCCCCGGTCGTCGGGGGCCTACCTCTACCACTCTTCTTGGGGAGGGAATCCTCCTCCCCACTGGAGTTGCTGAGGGGGCGCGACACCTTCGTGCGCCTCCCCCTCCCGCCGCTCCGACTCCTCTTCGTGGCCCCCGAGCGGGACCTGTGGGACTTTGTGCTCTCGTCGGAGCCACGGTCCCCCCTCGGGGTCCACATTGCTGGCCGCGTCATCAGTCGCGAAGACCTCGTCCTCGCTTCGCGCGGTATCCTCCCCCTCCGTATTCCTCGGGGAGGGGGATCCCTTGGACCTCAGGCTTATCCTGTTCGCCAGGGCCGTCGAGTCCTCCTCTTCCTCGTCCGTCGAGCGGACCCGGACTTGAGGGTCCGACCTGGTCCGCAGTGCGTCCATCTTTTTTTTGGCGCGGATCTTAGCGGACTTGGGGCCAACCGGACCCCTAAGCCTTTCGATCTCCACCCTCACCTCCTCCACGCTCCTAACCGTGGGGCCGGGCAGCCCAGACGGCCCTGGCTGTTGGGAGGCCGTCTCGCCATCCTGCTCCCTCTCTTTCACTCCCGCCACTGATGTGCGCGGCGGCGTGCCCTCTCCCTCTTCGTCCTCCTCCCCAGGTTTATAAAAAAAAGAAGAATTATTGGTCGCCATTAGAGTGTCGATTCTCACTCCGTGCAGGGCTCCGCCGACCGGGGTATACCCCCACCGGGCCACGACCGACCGCGAGACATGACCACGGACGTCGGCCGCGGCCCGGGCCCCCGAGTTCCCCCGGGGGAGTCGGCCTATGCCACGGGGCGGGGGGATACCACACCCCGCCACTGAGCTCCAGCCCCCTACTCACCCCCCCGCTACAGGGGGGTTTTCGGGGGTTCCGCGGCTCCGACCCCGCGGACACCCTGCACGTGCTTGCCAGGCGGAGAGGCCCCGCGGACAGACGGGAGTGTCGGGAGAAGCCCGCCCTCCCTTCACCCCGCCCGCCGCGGCGACCGGCGTGGCTGCGTCTACCGCCGGGGGGTAGTCCGCGCTAGGACGCGTGGGCTCTCACACGGGCCCCCCGGCACGGGGCGCGACAGGGGGCGTGACACCCCTGAGGCACCCCTCGTCCGAGCAGGCTGCCGGGTCCGGGACACTGCCCGGGACTCCGACAGCCCCCCGCCAGCGACCCTCCGGACCCCGCCTGGGAGACGTCCCAGCGGCTCCGAAGGGCCCCGTGCCGCCGAGCCCCGCCTCGGAGTACGTCCGAGCGGCCCCGGCGACACGTCATCTCTCACCCCGGGCCCGAACCGGAAATACGTTCCGGCGGCCCCGGGGCCGAGCCCCGGCCCTGGCCGCCCCAACCCGGTGGGGCAACAAGCCACCACTCACCATCCTACGCGACCAGGGCCAAGGCTCCCCTCCAG
>NW_011959366.1:0-1771 GCF_000949405.1 Vollenhovia emeryi | reverse complement strand
GTGCGTGCGTGCGTGCGTGCGTGCGTGCGTGCGTGCGTGCGTGCGTGCGTGCGTGCGTGCGTGCGTGCGTGCGTGCGTGCGTGCGTGCGTGCGTGCGTGCGTGCGTGCGTGCGTGCGTGCGTGCGTGCGTGCGTGCGTGCGTGCGTGCGTGCGTGCGTGCGTGCGTGCGTGCGTGCGTGCGTGCGTGCGTGCGTGCGTGCGTGCGTGCGTGCGTGCGTGCGTGCGTGCGTGTGTGTGTGTGTGTATAAATGAACGTATTGGTGCTCGTCCTCCAATGATCCAGTAAGTCTCACGGATGAAAGCTAATATAATTTGAGTGCCTCTATGTAATGTTCGTGTGTGAGCGTCAGCAATAACAAGAGAAGTAAACTTAGATTTTTTCGGGAGAATTAATGGATGCTTGGCAGTGACCGGTAATGACGAGGCTTGAAGACGTCCTGAAACTCGTAAAAGGCCGTTAGAATCTATGAAAGGTGTTAAACGTAAAAGTGGATTCGAGCGTGATAACGGTTGTCAGTTAACAAAAATTTTAATCTCGTCGTGAAAAAATGATTATTGAATAGCCTTGATCCAATAAACTCGTGCATCATCTAACTTTTGAGTGGTGATTGGTATGGCCAATAATGAGTCCGAGGATCTTCGATAACGGAGAATAACTCGTCGGCATAATGCAATAATACGCAACAGTCTAGTAATATCGGAATACTTATGAATAAGTTCCCAGAGTTCAATATGATTATTACTTGTGTAAGTAACATGGAGTCTTTTTTTGAGTTGATTTGGGGGAGCTCTTAATAGCATTTCAGGTGGCCATATTGAAGAATCTTGGGAGAGCCAATTTAGCCCGGACCACCAAGAAGAATGGTCAAACAATTGATTTGGCGTTAAACCTCTGCACAATCGGCAGGGTTATCGGTGCCTGGCACAAATTTCCAAATTGCTTGAGCGTCTTTTGAATATACAATAGCATACCCGATTATGTACAAAATCCTTCCAACGCGAGGGATGATTATTTAACCATGTGTAGGTGATTGAAGAATCTGTCCACAGAAATATAGGGGCATTATTGTATTGGAAAATTTGTACGATCTGGCAAGTTAACTTAATAGTACGGCACCGGGAAGTTCTAATTGAGGGATTTTTTTAAAGGGGCGACTTTGGTCTTACCAGGGAACGGTCGGAAGTGTCCCTCACCGAGTTCAATGAGCTTTGGCTATGTTGTAGAGAATAAAAAAGTATTAGACCCGTATTTTTTTTATCGACTTTACTTCGACGTTTACGGGGTGAAACAGCCCCTCGAAAATAACGGATTTTTTCATTTTTTACGAATATCTTCGAAAATATAAGTTTTATGGAAAAATGTTTTAGACAAAAGTTTTATTCTTTTTTATAGTCTTCACAATGGCGTAGTCACATTTTTCATCAATGTCAAATTTTTTAATTTACCTCCACCCCACCATTATTAAAAAAAAATGTTTTCAATGCAGAAGTTTAAGAGCATCAAATGATAATTATATCCATGTATATTTTTACTTAAAAACTTACCTTTTTAAAAAAAGGTAAAAAAAAGCACCAAGTCTAAGCTCCAATTCAACCGAATATATTTTGTTACTCTATCTTTTTTGCAAAAGTATAATCTCTACAAAAATATCTTTACTGCAAAAGTATCTTCTTTACAAAAATAGGGTCTCCACAAAAATCTTCTGTACAAAAATATCTTCTCTACAAAACTATCTTCTCTACAAAAGTAATGATATCAACAAATTGCGCC
>NW_011959365.1:0-1770 GCF_000949405.1 Vollenhovia emeryi | reverse complement strand
CTCCATGAAATTTCAAACATCTATAACTCAAAAACTAATCAACCGAATATTAATCAATTATATATGAAATAGGGGTAGAAAAGACTGGAAAGAATAATAGAATTAGAAATAGCCCGATATCTTGGATATTTAAAAAGTTATTCCGGAATTTCAACGTAAATATACATATATATGTATGTATAAAGTGAACCGTTGCACCGATTATCCTCAAATACAATACCAGCCATCTCTTAATCACACTCAATAAATGTGCCAAAGTAGAAGGTGATATCTCAAAAATTGCGGAAGTGAGAGCGCGAACAATTATTGCGCACACACATCCACACACACACATTTTTGAAAACAGTGTGTTTTTTGGTGGATATCTAAAAAAATGCGGAGGTGGGAGCGTTAACAATTATTGCGCACGCAAACACACACACACATTTTTAAAATTAGTGTGTTTTTTTGAGTTTTTAAAACATTCTAAACCCATTGGCATTAAAAATTGGAAAAAAATTTTTCGCATGAAAACAAAGCTTCCTCTATGAGGAATGTCCTTAAGTCATCAACACCGACTGTAATAAGTATTGTGGCGATCCTGGGAAGTTATCTGGGTGTTAACTAGAGCGTTGAATGTTCCTTAAGCTCTATATCCGCGCTATCCTTTAACTAAGTTGGAGCTGTAAATAGTCGAATAATATTAATTCCATTGGTTATAAACATCGCATCAGCGTTCGCAACGTCGCAGTATGACTGAAGTCACACTTCGACGTCACAGCGACCGCCGCAACGATCTTCAATGTAGAGAAGTTGATTGAGTACGTCACAACTCTAAGCCATGACGATATCAAATTATAATTGAGGATGGACATCACGGTTGTAAGCCGTGATGATCTCAAGGAGTGCAGTTTCCTGCGTGCGTCACGGTTGCGAACCGCGACGAATCTCAGAGGATGTAGTTGCCTGCGTGCGTCGCGGCTAAGAGCCGCGACGAGTCTCAGGGTATGAAATTGCTTGCTTGCGTGCGTTGCGAAAGCGAGATGCGACGAGTCTCAGATGTGCAGTTGCCTGCGTGCGTCGCAGTCGCTATCCGCAACGTTTCTCAAAGTTGAAAAGAGAGAGAGAAAAAGTACCTTCTGGAAATCCAGATGATCCATCTGTATGGCCAGCATCAATCTATCAGAGCCAACAGCAGGCAACCCCTGATAAAATCGCGGGGTGCGCACCTCTCTCGTCCAGAAGAATCTGGTGTGTAACGGGACTCAAACATAAATTACAAAATATCTTGTAAAATATTCATTTTTTTATCATCTTACCTTAATACTTTTTTTAACAGAATAATGATACAAATCAACCGATGTAAAGAAAACAATTTTGTAACAAGTAATAACAAATTTTTTTTAACAATTGTGTGTTTTCTTTACACCGGTTGATTTGTCTCATTATTCTGTTCAAAAAAGTATTAAGGTAAGATGATATAAAAATGAATATTTTCCAAGATATTTTGTAATTTATGTCAAAATATCGGAACTTTCAAACCTTAATAACTCAAAAAGTTCTTAATAAAAAAATACTTTATTACAGCGTTTTGGAAAGCTCTTGAGGTCAGCTACAAGAATATGTAATAAAAAATAAGGGACGCAGTTTAAAAAAATTTGCACATGGCTTCCTCATGGAGGAAGCTTTATGAGCTCTATTTTTCTTCGATGTTTCTTGAAAGTGTGCAAATTGGAAATTTGCACATTTCTTCCTCATCATTAAAGTAGGCAAATTAGAAATTTGCACACT
>NW_011959364.1:0-1770 GCF_000949405.1 Vollenhovia emeryi | reverse complement strand
ATATATATGAAATGACTCGGGAAGACATCCCCAACAACATATTTAAAAATAAAACAAATCGGAGAGGAAGTCGCTTTTATGCATAATTACCGATATTATTTATTTACTTCGCAACTTACCCTAGCAACGTGCAGGTTCCTTAACATATACTTTGAATTTTAAAAGCTTATAATATGCTGACATTTGAGATGCGTATTTGTATTTGTAATTTACTTGCAGGTATTAATCGTCCCACTTTTAATTCTATGCCCGTATACAATCCTGAAAAAGTAAAAAAGATTTGTCAATCTGGTGAAAAATCTGTTGTATCTGTTTGTGCTTCCAAAAATTTCGAAGCTGAAATGTTACCATCATCAAGTACGTTAAAACTTTACAATTTAGTTTGTATAAATTTCTAAACATATTAAAATAGATAATTATAATTTACAGATATCAACGAGTGTAAATCTAATGAAAGGACAATTAAGGAAACTTTATGCTCTAATGAGTCGTCATCTGTTGGAGATGCCTATCACACGTTTACTCTTCGCGCCTCGCGCGGTCACACGCACGCAACGCCATCTCACTCATCCTACGATGATCCCACCGACCTTCACCCCCCCTTTTGTAGTATTACGCTCATGTCGGGTCTCAAGACATACGTGTAGATCGCAACTCATTAAAGAAGGCTTTTTTCACCTAACTGTATTCGTTCGTTCGATGCCCGTGCTTCCCATCTGTTAACATTAACAGGTTATGGGCCCAGGGCACATAAGTCGTAAGAAAAGATCGTCGTGCGACATACAGCGCGATCGCAACGCGACCGACAAAATTATAACCCCAAAAGACGACGGACCGCTGTAAGTCGAATCCTCATCGACGCAAAGTCGAAGTCAGAAAAAGGTAACATCATGGCGTACGCAAGTATTGTTAACTCCACACGCATCGAAATGCTCAACCGAAATAATTACGATACATGGAGCATCCAGGTTGAAGCGTTATTAATTAAAGCGGATTTGTGGGAGTACGTGTCCGGCAGGAAAGTAAAACCCGAGGTACGGCAAGGCGAACAGCAAGCGGCACAGCAAGCAGCTCTGGAAAATTGGATAACCCACGACCGAAAGGCGAAGTCGGACCTCATCCTATCGATTTCCCCATCCGAGTTGAAGCAGGTACGCGGATGCGAAACCTCGCGAGAAATTTGGACGAAGCTGGAAAACATTTTCGCATCGAAAGGGCCAGCGCGTAAGGCAAACTTACTCAAACAACTTATCTTGCAAAAATTACCCGACAACGGCGATCTCCGCGAGCATCTATCGCGATTCTTTGATATCGTCGACAAACTCAGTGCCATGAACATCGAAATAAACGGAGACCTTCTTACAATCATGCTTTTGTATAGCTTGCCGGATAACTTTGAGAACTTTAGGTGCGCTATTGAAACTCGCGACACGTTACCGGACGCCGAATCGCTGAAAGTGAAAATTCTCGAAGAGCACGACGCTAGGGAACGGAGATCAAGTCAACTCGAATCAAACGCAATGTATGTAAAGTGCAACTCAAAAGGAAAACCATTCAACAGAGGCAAGGCCGAGGTAAGCGATACAAAGGCAAACAAGAAAAAGGTCACTTATAAATGCAACTACTGTCAAAAGAAGGGCCACAAGGAATCCGAATGTTTTGCGAAGAAGAAGGATAAGGATAACAAGCCTCTCAAAGATCAAGACGCTAATCAAGTCGACGAAAGTTTTTATATAAACGGCCCAAGTACCGAAACTGGAAACATATGGT
>NW_011959363.1:0-1770 GCF_000949405.1 Vollenhovia emeryi | reverse complement strand
GTTTTCTTATGATATATAATCGGTCCGGAAGCCTGCCACATCACAGTAGGAGATTTTATACGAGATCGAGAACAAAAACATTGTGGACAGTATAAAGTCTGAAAAGACGCTAGTGCGACAACATTGAACAACGAGAGTAAGATCTGGTGGAACGAGCCGACAGGATCACCACATTAGGTGATTATTTGGGGTGGCTGCAGCACTGCCACGAGTGTATCGCTGAGCTAGAGGAACATAGCCGTGTCAAGCGTCCAAGGCTATCCATCGGTAACAGACAATCGCTGGTGGCTCGAATCGCACGACTCGAGAGTGTCAAGTGCCGAGTTGAAAGGCGATTCGTACATTTCGGGGGTGGTGATGTTGGAACTTCTTTGAGAGCGCAACTGTCGTGGCGCGAGATCGACACCGCGTTCGAAAACCGCGTGCTTACCGGTGCGGTGATTAACGCGGAGTACATTGAACCGCGCAAATTTCTCGAGGACGCTCGCGATATCGTGATCGAGCACGTGCGAGACGCTATCGAACGCTATAATTGTGTAAAGGTGAATACCGCGTTCAACGGGGAGTTTGTGGCGGGTGACAAACGTGCGAATAAAAGCATAAACACAAAAAACTGTGAACTGTTTATTACAACGGACCTACAACAGTGGTACGAGTCGCGCGTAATCGGTCCGACTCTAGCTGAACTCGAAGAGTTTCAGGAGCGTGATAGCGGGTGGGCGCTGTCGCGTATACTCAACTTGACTATTAACGTGAACAAATGCAATCCTATGCGCGCGGGATGCCATATAGACATGCCAGAAGTGGTGAAACGAAAAAAAGCAGTGATCAACGTACAATCCATGGACAATGCGTGTTTCGCGTGGTCGGTGGTCGCTGCTTTCTATCCAACTGAAAGACACGCGGAGCGCGAGTCGTCGTATCCACATTACAGTGATGTGTTAAACCTGCGAGACGTTCCAATGCCAATGACATTAAGTGATATTAAAAAGTTTGAACAATTGAACAGTATTTCCATCAATGTATACAGCATCGATGAAAAGAACAATTGTGAACGCGCAATCGTACCGCTACGAGTCGCTGATGAGAAGAAGGAGAAGCACGTGAACCTCTTATACCTGCAAGATCAGGGGGATGCTGAAGTGGGTCACTTCGTCTGGATAAAAAACTTATCCCGCCTCGTCAGTTCTCAACTCAGCAAGAAGGAGCACAAAAAGCACATTTGCGATCGGTTAGTATCAATAAAATTTATGAAAAATTGTTTTATTTGAAAAAATATATATTAAAAATTTTTGTCTTTCCAGATGTTTGCACTACTTTAGCTCCAACGTTAAGTTGCAAGCCCACAGCGTGGACTGTCAACAGATAAATGACTGCGCGATCATATTACCCAGCGAGGAGGACAAGTGGCTCAGTTTTAACAATCACAGTAGGAAGGAACGGGAGAGGCTCAATTGCGCACAGTACAATTGGACACGTTGCAATTGCACACAGTGCTATTGGACACATAATGTTGCGCACAGTTCTTTTGCGCACAGTTCTTTTGCGCACCGTTCATTTGGACACAGTTCTTTTGCGCACCGTACAATTGGACACCGTTGCTTTTGGACACAGGTTATCGAAATATAATTTAAAACACACAGACACACGCGTATGCATGTAGAGCACTGTTTGGAAATTTGGCTAATTTATAAATAATAAATCTTTCTAAATCAGCGTTTGTTCAATTGGACAGTTCTTTTACGCACAGTTCAGTGTCGCACAGTTCAG
>NW_011959362.1:0-1770 GCF_000949405.1 Vollenhovia emeryi | reverse complement strand
ATTGTAACGATAGCGATAACTGGCGAGAGGCTATGGATAAAGAAATTGAATGTTTAAAGAAAAATGATACATGGAAATTAGTCGGAAAACCAAAAGATAGAAAAGTATTAGATCTTAAGTGGGTGTACACAAAAAAGGCGGATAATAGATTTAAGGCGAGGATTGTAGTAAGAGGGTTTCAACAAAGGGAAGTGTTAGAAGATATTTATTCTCCAGTAGCGAGACAACCGACATTAAAAATTATGTTAAATTACTGTGTGCAAAACGGACTAGCAATAGATCAAATGGACGTCGAATCTGCGTTCCTAAATGGGAAAGTAAGATCGGAACTGTATGTGAAACAACCACAAGGTTACGATGATAATACCGGCAAAGTTTGTAAATTGGAAAAGGCCTTGTACGGATTGCGAGAAAGTCCACGAGCGTGGTACGAATGTTTAGACGAATACTTGAGAGAATTAGGATTTAAGCGTAGTAAAATTGATTACTGTTTATATTATATGGAGAATAATATTGAAAAAATTCATTTGATAATCTTTGTAGATGATTTGTTAATTTGCAGTAAAAATCGGAAATTAATAGAAGGTATTAAAGGAAAATTAGCGGTAAAATTTCGAATGAAAGACATGGGCCAAATAAAAACCTATTTAGGAATAAATATCGAGTATGATTGTGAAAAGAAAATTATGACATTAGATCAGAAAAACTATATTGAGTCATTAGCAAAGAGGTATGAAATAGAAAATGCGAAATTGTATGCTACCCCGATGGAACAAAATTTGAAATGTGAACCTGCGGTGTCCGTGTCAAATGATATACAATATAGAAATTTAATTGGGGCCTTATTGTATATAAGTTCAAGCACTAGACCGGATATTTGTTACTGCGTGAACTATCTAAGTAGATTTCAAAATGGTTATAATCAAAGCCATTATAAGTACGCCTTAAGAGTATTAAAATATCTATATTATACCAAAGATTTAAACTTAAAATTTAAGAAAAATGTAAGTTCGGATATACTAGATTGTAGCGTTGATGCTGATTGGGCAGGAGATATAGTAGATAGGAAATCTACGACGGGATATATTATAAGAATGTATGGTAATACGATATTTTGGAAATCAAAAAAACAAGATATTGTAACGAAATCGTCGACAGAGGCAGAGTATGTAGCCTTGTCTATATGTGTGACTGAGGTAAACTTAATTAGAGAGTTATTGAAAGATTTTGGAATAGAAATTAAAAACCCTGTGAAAATTTATGAGGACAATGCTGGAGCGATTAGTATAAGCAAATATGGAAATTTAACAAAAAATTCTAAGTATATAGAGACACATTATCATTTTGTTAACGAGAATTATTTGAAAGGAAAAATTGATGTAATTAAAATAGATTCAGAAGAAAACCTAGCAGATATTTTCACCAAGTCGTTAGGACGAATTAAATTCAAAAGGTTAAGAGAGAATTTAAATTTGTGTTAAAAACAAAAAAAAACATGTAAGTAATGTAAGATTATCAAGAAAAGCTAAATTTAAGGAGGCGTGTTGAGAAATGAGTAAATTCAGCTTAGTCATATAAGTACGCGTGTATGTATGGCTGAGCGATGCCGGCGAGTGCGCAGACATGTGTGCGATAGGAGAGGGACACCGCACGAGCGACTCACGACGCGAGCACATGAACGCCGAAAAGACTCTCACTTGTGGCCGAGACGTAGGCCGAGTATAATATTCTTATATGTAGTGTATTCACTATAAACTCGTTAATCTATAT
>NW_011959361.1:0-1770 GCF_000949405.1 Vollenhovia emeryi | reverse complement strand
TTAGCAAGTTTGCACTGTAAAGTACGGATCATTAACTCTGACTTTGCATTTTTCATTCTTAACCCTTTTATTTCATAATGTAACTTTGATTTCTTGGACGTATCAGCTTTATCTGCAATATAACTGTTTAGTAAATAGATAACTCAGTGAGTGGGACTTTCGTCCGCCTTTATGTTGAGCGGCGAGAGGACAGACAAGAGGCAAATAAAACCTTATAATAAACAATATTTAATGTTAAACACAAATTCAGTCGAGAATTATTATAGTGTAGCCGCAGTCGCAGCCTCCTTGGTATATGACATCGAAGGACCATAGAATAAATGCAAATCAAATTACAACCGTAGAAAGAGCGTATGCTCATGAAATAACCTGAAAACCAAAGTGAATAGCAATGCTCTAGACCAGTTAGTTGATCGAGCAAATAAATGCAAATTATAGTGATTGAAATTACCATCGACAACGCAGATACTCGATGGTACTAACGCAATGAGAATATAACCTTAACCTAAACGGTAGATTTGTGAGAATATAACCTTAACCTAAACGGTAGATTTGTGAGAATGACAATGAACGCTCTATACAGTAGCGCTATGTACGCACGATAGGAAGAGACAAGGACGCATTGAGCGTTAGCGCGAAGGAAGCGAGAAAGAAAGAGAACGATGCGCTTTGCGCGAGTACAACGTACGATAGACAGAGAGACAAGCGCACTTCGAGCAGATATGACGTAAGCGGGTAAAAGTGCCGAATAGGGGACCCAGCTCCTACGACCTTGACCTTCAAGGTCAAGGTCAAGGTCACCCTCCTGAGTGACCCTCAGAAGGTTTTAGCCGTCGCTCGTTGCTCGTTAAAAAGTTATTAACAAAAAAAGTTTGGTTTATGTGTAAGTTGCAAATGCGTTTAGCACGGCGCGCTGCGCGCGCCCTCCCCCTCTCCCTCCCCCTCCCCCGCCCCACCCGTATTTACAACCTACCATCTTATCTATATGGAAAAAAGTTAGAAATGGAGGTAGGATTACGTTATGTTGTATATAATAAAGAATTTTATTCAACATTTAATGTATCTAGTGGATATATGGTACTCATGATATTAAAAAATGTATGAATACGATCATCGAAATTGTGTATTCTTTTAAATAAGAATTCGGCCAAATAATTTTCAAAATGGTAATCACGTAGACCATAGCGAGGAATACTTGCTCGCATTTCTCTCCATACTCTTTCAATGTTCTGCGTGTGAGTACCAGTTATTGTATCCACGAAGTTAATTGAATGATTCACCGTTTTGTGTGTATAATTGTTATGATTACGCAAAACATCATATGCACGCCAACTGTCTGTATGAATGATAGATCCTGCTGCAACGTATTTTTCTATGATAGGAACCAAAGTTTCAGTCCGTCGATTTGGTACAGGTAATATAAAAACTTTTTTCGTTCCTCGTTCTATACCGCCAAAAACCCACTGTCCTCGAAGTATCCGTCCTTTGTTTTACTTCCGCTTTCCTACTTTAGCTTCATCCAACTCTACAATTTTTTGTGATCCACCAATTGGCGTCTGATTTTTTACTACCCATTGTTGAAGTAACTATAATTACATACAATAAAAAATTTACAAATAGAACATTACAAATGTGACGTTGATGTTTAAATTTTAAAAATATGGTAATTATGCATAAAAGCGACTTCCTCTCCGATTTGTTTTATTTTTAAATATGTTGTTGGGGATGTCTTCCCGAGTCATTTCATATATATATATATATAAGGGGGGG
>NW_011959360.1:0-1770 GCF_000949405.1 Vollenhovia emeryi | reverse complement strand
TTTTTTTTTGTTAATTTCGCGAATCGACGTCGCGCCCTCGTGCCGAAACCGTTGCTTTCGGGGATCCGTGACAAAGAAAACCAGGGATTAACTCTGGTTCTGCAACGATGCAGCTAACTTTCCACATTGAAAATTGCTTACACTCCTTTCCGGAGTTTCAATATATTGAATAAAAAATTTACTTGCCATTATCATTTGAAATCCATTTTAATTTTAATTTAAAAAAAGACAACGAATATACAAGATAATCTACAAGGTAATCTACAAGAAAATCTACGATCTACAATCTATTAACTACAAAATGCACTGTAAAAAAGTATGTAAAATTACATACATAATAAGTATAGCGATTACACTATTAATAACGGAAATACATAAATGTAGGTATATATTATACTTTTGCACAAAAAAAAATTTTACACTTTGTTGTGTAAATACTCGTTTATACATGATGAAAAATTACCAAAAAAATGTAAAATTTACACAATCAAAAGCAAACAGTTTACTTATTATATAAGGTAATAATTTTAATTACAAGGAGTAAATTTACTGATGTATGTAAATATACACCTTTAATAATAGATGGTCCCAACATTACTCACTTTGATATTTGTAATTTAACATGTAATTTTTTTACAGTGTGTATATTCGTTATCGTAATAAAAAGTTTCTAACTCACCGACCCGATGCGCAGCAGCGGAGTTTAACTACGGTGTTTTCTGTAACATACAATTATACAATTCACATTAGAACAGAGTATTCAAGAAAACCAATATTAAAGAAAGTAATTTTTAAATTATTAAAAATGAACAAGAGGAAGATTAATTTTATACGAAATAAAAAAATATTTACCATAAAGTTGTTCCGCCGATGCCTGATGCCTTTCCTCGGCCTCCTCCTCCACTCAGGTTGTCTTCTGGCACACTCGCGAAAACACTAAGATCGTTCGCGCGATTTTACACTTTGAAAGTCTTTAGTCCAATTACACAAACGGCACTCCCGAACGCGACGCGACACGACGAATCGCCGCGCGCGGTTGCGATTCGTTTAAAGTGGCGAAAATGTGCTCTCTAAAAGTCAATCGGTGGATTATCACTGAAAACAGTGAATCGATTCGTTATTTTCAGTAATAATCCACCGATTAACTTTCAGAGAGTGTTAGGCCTAGTTTATCATTTTCTGGTTAACTGTTAATATGGAAGTTCCTCGATTCTCTATCCTTTTCTATATTATTATCTAAGAAAGGACAGAGAATCGATTAAACTGTGATCAACAGTTTATTAGAAAATGAAAAATCGGGCCTAAATAGTGCAATGGGTACCTTTGGTTGTCCCGTCTTTAGAGTATGTACTCTCTAAAATCAATCAATGGATTATCACCGAAAACAGTGAATATTCACTGATTCAGTGATAATGCACTGATTGATTTTTAGAGAGTAACTCTTCGGGGTACTCAAGCCCCTCCACCACGACAAGGTAGTACCCGAGGAGGGGATTATCTACAAAAAACCGTGCAATTACATATGTGTATATTTAGAAAATAATAAATATTGGGTGAACATAAATTAGGTTTGCTATTTAATGCGCGACGTGAGAGAGATTCATCCAATCGAAAGATTAATTCACAATCTCGACAATCTTGGGACAAAATCAATTTTCTCGGAATTACCAATAATGCCTCATGAACTAATGATCCGAGATAAGCGATTCTTATCTCGTTAGAAGCGCTGAAATCTTAGCTTTCCAACGAGACCAAGATCATCTTGCTACG
>NW_011959359.1:0-1770 GCF_000949405.1 Vollenhovia emeryi | reverse complement strand
GTAATTGAAATAATTGTAAATCTAAACAGTTCACGTACAAAAAGTTCCAGTATATTTGTTCAAACAGATATTACTGATTCGACTGAACTTGAGACGAAGATAGAAGAGATAAAGTTAGAAAGGGAAGAGAGAGATAAAGTTAGAGAGAAAGTAGTAAAAACTTACATTATTGAATTTTTAACAGTAAATTTCTGATAATACCTATGATGCAATTTTCTCAAGATCCCAAATCTATAGAGACAGCTCTTTCCGTACATGGGAAATTGGGAAATCCCTAGATTTTTCTTTTAACTGCTTCTACTATACGAGTATCTCGATAAGTTTCTTTTCATCCAGATATTATGGGACGCTTCGTAGGTTACGATTGAAGTTCTGCTCCTTTCTTCGACAAATTAGCTCATGCAATACATGCAAAAGGAAAAAATTCGATACTAATTCTTCATACAAAAAATTCGAATATATATGTATATGTTTATATGCCAACATATCCAAAGGAAATTGCAATGGAGATAATCAAAACCAAATGCGACAAGAAATAATAAAGAGAGATTTAGGTATTAATACACAATGCAAACAACAAAGGGAAACATAGTAGAAATTTAAATTTAAAAACAGGGAAATACAGAGAAACATAATAAAAATGTAAACATAAAAGAGAAAAAGTATATTTACGTAATTGAAATAATTGTAAATCTAAACCGTTCACGTACAAAAAGTTCCAGTATATTTGTTCAAACAGATATTATTGATTCGACTGAACTTGAGACGAAGATAGAAGAGATAAAGTTAGAAAGGGAAGAAGAGAGAAAGTAGTAAAAACTTACATTATTGAATTTTTAACAGTAAATTTCTGATAATACCTATGATGTAATTTTCTCAAGATCCCAAATCTATAGAGACAGCTCTTTCCGTACATGGGAAATTGGGAAATCCCTGGATTTTTCTTTTAACTGCTTCTACTATACGAGTATCTCGATAAGTTTCTTTTCATCCAGATATTATGGGACGCTTCGTAGGTTACGATTGAAGTTCTGCTCCTTTCTTCGACAAATTAGCTTATGCAATACATGCAAAAGGAAAAAGTTCGATACTAATTATGAGAAAAATAGATGGAAAAGCGGGAAAAAGATAAATAGAGGAGAAAATAATATAAACAAAATAAAATTATATGAGAACGAGAGAGAGGAAAAGGAGCTGAGGGCACGAAAGAGCAACAACGTAAACGTGGAAAAGAAAACGTTTTGCCACGTATTCAAACGAAAAGATGTGATTATAACTTACTCTGGTACCCACAACACATATATATATGTATATACATGTGTATATACAATATATGTATATTAAAAAAAGGTTAGCTGTCAAACTGTGTGTATGTACAACGAGACATTCACTCACCCACGACACGAAATTATGCACGCGATGCGATCGAGATTCAAACAGCCAATCAGCAACGCAAGTAAGGGGCAACAATGAATTCGACTATCGACATGACACGGCAATTTTATTAATGGACTCGAAAAAATTTTTGAACAGTTCCGGCAGTTCTGTTGAGAGTTCCCGGTAGCTCCCGCAGAGTTCTATCGAAAATCCTAATGGCAAAAGTCTGTGTGATTAAAGGGGAAAAAGTTCTGGACGAGTTTAGGTGTCAGTTTTTGTAGGTATTATAAGACTCGAAAAAATTTTTGAACAGTTCCGGCAGTTCTGTTGAGAGTTCCCGGTAGCCCCCGCAGAGTTCTATCGAAAATCCTAATGGCAAAAGTCTGTGTGATC
>NW_011959358.1:0-1769 GCF_000949405.1 Vollenhovia emeryi | reverse complement strand
TGGGCAACAAGCCTCCGCGTTTCGCCGTTGGCAATACTCTTTTCCTCCTCTTCCTTCCTCGCTTCTTTTTCATACCCATTCCCAATTTCGTTTTTACCTTCATAGCACCCCATACAGCGGTCGCCGCGCTCTCTCACCAAGGGTCGCGTTTCTCGCTGTGATACGATCGCGCGCTTTCTCAGCGAGGACTCGATCGGCTGCGTGACGATCGACAAGGTTGTTGCTTCGCGAATACGCAATGTCGTGCTCGCGACACGCCGCGTCTAACGGATTCACCCCTCGCTCACCGCGCTGCAATCGTTCGTCTAAACGAGTTCCAGGTCCACAAAACTGATAACCGGGCACGTGCAGTTCAAACGGAAGCGCGTTTATCGCTTTGTTCAACAGACCAGCGCCTATACGTTTTGCACACTTTGACATTGAGCGCAATCCTTAACGAGCGGTGGTGGACCGTCAATGTGGGTGTCTTGCCAGGCTTGATTGTAATGCTTGCGACACGCGCGATACCCTTGCACCTCGGGATCGGCTTTCAATGTAACGTCCAGTTTATCCCACAATCGGTCCACGTAGTTGCCAAAGTAGCGTAGCAGAACGTGTTTCGACACGAAACATAACTGTTCGGGAGACCACTCGAGAATATCGCGTCTGTCCAGCAATGCCAGCAACATCGTGACGACTGTGTGCGAACCGTCGAATCGGCCGTGTATAAATAGAACGACTAACCGACGAACCGGTCCTGTATAAACTAGAGCGAATCGCTGCGCAGGCGCGCAGTACTACGTGTGAACGACACAATGCGATTCGTGTCGCGACTACCAACGATTGGGGTGCACAATCTTGACCGTAGAACGCGATCGATGTCGGAGGTAGCAGAGAACACGCGCAGACACGGATCCTTGTTGCCTAACACAATACGCTGCATTATCTGCGGACCATCCAATTGCGGTAAAACTAACGTGTTGATAAGCCTATTGGAGAGTCCACACGGTATACGGTTCTCAAACGTGTACGTGTACTCGAAATCCCTGCATCAACCCAAGTATCGATACCTCGAACGTTTGTTCGATTCGATAGACGAGATTGGCTATCATGCATTCTCAAATAACAGTGATGTCATATCCCCCAGCGAGGCGCTTTCCAATTCGATATTCATATTCGATGACGTAGTATGCGATAAGCAAGATACAATCAGAGAGTACTTTTCCATGGGTCGACACTCGAGAATCGATTGTTTCTATCTCTGTCAGACGTATGCTAAGATACCGAAACATTTAATACGCGACAATGCAAATCTTTTGATCCTGTTTCGACAAGATGAAACTAATATGAAACACGTATACAACGATCACGTGAACACCGACATGTCGTACGAACACTTTCGTGCGCTGTGTCGCGAAAGTTGGCGTCGAAAGTATGGCTTTGTGGTCATAGATAAGGACAGCGCACTGCGAAATGGCAGATACAGACGTGGATTTAACGACTTCGTCGTACTGTAAAAACAATAAGAACGATGACGTATAGCTATGGGGTTTTGGACCACGTGGATTTAACGACGTCGTCGTACTGTAGAACAGTCAGAACGATGAGTACCGCCGAGCAGGAGAGAACTGTGAAGGAGATCGCTAAAACGCGCGCGTCGATTCGTAAGAAACATCGCGCTCTGAAAACCGGTACCATGAGGGAGGAGATCGCTCTGGAAAGACGCTTTAAACCGATAGTCGAACCGTTGAAACGCATCGCCGAACGCGTCGAGAACTCATCCGATCGAG
>NW_011959357.1:0-1769 GCF_000949405.1 Vollenhovia emeryi | reverse complement strand
TTTAGTGAATCTTTCTGCGAATAGTCTCGATAATTTGAAGTAGTAAATTTTTTTAAAGAATTTATTATATTAATCAGAATCGAGGAGAAAGGGCTCTGAGCCGTGACGAGATGTACGTGTCAAATTATAAAATAATTTATTGTTAAACTAGCATAAAAATTAAGAATTAAACGTTTCGGTCGTATTTTAGACCATCTTCAGTAAAATACAATAGTTTTATAAAATGTCGTGACGGTTAACATATTGCAACGTATATCGTGTACAACATTATAAAAAGACGTAGGATGATATAAAGGTAATGTACCACAATGAGCTGTAAGGAAAAATATACATTGGTTTTATAATTGGTAAAAGAAACAGAATTAGAATTAGAACACTTACTTATTAGTTTTGTTGGAAATGCTGTGACCTAGATCGATTTGGTCAGTATGTTCGTAACAAGGTAACTTTGGCAAATGGTACGGGAATTGTCTTACAGTAAGAGAAGGCAGTGGGATGTACGGGAGAAGGGGGGAGTAGGAGAGGAGGAGTGGGGGGAATTATTTAGGAGGAGGGAGTAGGTTTATAATAGGCAGGTATTCATCGGATAATAATTCTGTGTCAGACTGTTTGTTCAAAGAGTTGGCCTGTCTTTTTATATGAATCATCTCTGAGATCAATCTTTTTTGGTATGAAGGTTCTTCGTCAAGAATAGCAACGTTTTCCCAGTCAAATTCATGTGAAGCGTCCTATTCTATGGCAAGATATGACAGAGGGGGATGCGAGATTCCTTTTAATGTCGTTGTAGTGTTCCTTTACTCTGGTACCTAATTATCTTTTTGTCTGACCAACATATGTGGCATCACAATCCTTGCAAGGGATCTTATACACCACATCACTATGCGCTAACTTGTCTAGTTTGTCTTTGCCAGTCTTAATGAATCTTCCGAGAGGATGGTGGCAGGAGTAAGCTATTCTAAATTCGAATTTGCTTACTATGTTTGAGAATCTCTCGGAAAAAGACTTTACATAAGGAACCGAGAAAAAAGATTTTTTGGGAAGTTCGTCATTCTTTTCTACAACGGCATTGTTCATTTTTTTAAACAAATGTAGTTTGAGTCTGTTGTTAATGGAAGAGAAAATAAAGGATAGTAGATAGTGGGCCAACTCTCTGAACAAACAATCTGACACAGAATTATTATCCGATGAATACCTGCCTATTATAAACCTACTCCCTCCTCCTAAATAATTCCCCCCACTCCTCCTCTCCTACTCCCCCCTTCTCCCGTACATCCCACTGCCTTCTCTTACTGTAAGACAATTCCCGTACCATTTGCCAAAGTTACCTTGTTACGAACATACTGACCAAATCGATCTAGGTCACAGCATTTCCAACAAAACTAATAAGTAAGTGTTCTAATTCTAATTCTGTTTCTTTTACCAATTATAAAACCAATGTATATTTTTCCTTACAGCTCATTGTGGTACATTACCTTTATATCATCCTACGTCTTTTTATAATGTTGTACACGATATACGTTGCAATATGTTAACCGTCACGACACTTTATAAAACTATTGTATTTTACAGAAGATGGTCTAAAATACGACCGAAACGTTTAATTCTTAATTTTTATGCTAGTTTAACAATAAATTATTTTATAATTTGACACGTACATCTCGTCACGGCTCAGAGCCCTTTCTCCTCGATTCTGATATATATCATACGAGCCTTTTGTCACATATTTTATATTAATTACCAAGTAAAAGAAATTTAAGACTGTAAAGCAG
>NW_011959356.1:0-1769 GCF_000949405.1 Vollenhovia emeryi | reverse complement strand
TTACTATGTAATGCATTACTTGAAACGGTACAACTTTCATGTTTAACATTTTTTTCCATCTTACATATTTAAAAAGTTATTTAGAGTAAACTTATATGGATACATACATACATACATACATACACACATACATACATACATAACGACATTTTTTCTAAATGTGATTTTTGAACGTTTTAGAACATTCTAAACATATTTTCAAAGAAAACTGGAAAAAAATTTTTTTCACGAAAACAAAGCTTCCTCTATGAGGAAGCAATTGCAATTGTTTCCATTTCGAATGTTGCCTTTTCGTTTCCTTCAATATACTTGTACAGTACTGAATTATCATATACGAGCTAGAGGTTATATTTCAACATCTTGAGCTTTTATCAACTGGAAATTTCATAACATAATAATAATTCTTACAGACAGCTAATTATTGCGATTTTTGCCAATAGTCGAACCCAGTATATTGCTATTCGCAATAGGTAGTGATCCAAAGAACTTGAATATTGTAATTGTTAATGATGAAGCTGGCAGTTGCGAATACGGCAGTAACTTTGGCAATATTTGGAATGATGAAAGTACTTGCCACTTCGGCAATCTAAGTTGTAGATTCCTAAACAATTTCGACAATACCATTGCGACACAGGTGTAATTCCAAAATTAATAATATAATGTAATTATTTAATGATGTGTTTAAGTATACGAGTAGGTACAATGGCGTTTTCTGTTGTCTCGGTATCCTCTTGTCCGTCACCTATTTATTCCGATGTAAATTGAAAAATTTTTAGTTTTTTTATTCAATATTAATTAAGCAAAACAGATTAATAATTATTAACGCGTTTGTTGACGATTCTTATTAAGTATATTTTGTTTTTAGAAGTATTATAACAATATTTCAGAGGCGAGATATGATGTCCAAAGGGGAGAACTTCATGGTATAATATATTTTCATCAAAATTTTTCCGATAGAGAAACGAGTGGAAAATGTTACTTTCGCGAAGGATTTTCACCTTCTTGCCAGTCAGATTCAAGTTTTCCTCGATATGAGCGGTAAGTTATACAAATGTTGTAGAGAGCATTTCACAAATACTTAAAAAATTTTATTACTTTGTATTTGTGTATATTTCGACACACCAGCGCGCGCGCACGTAGAAACGTATCTTTAAATAGAAAGTTTTGTTATGTAAAGAACTACACAAAAAGGAATCCAAGAGTTTAAGACCATTTTACATCCTGAATATTTTGACATGAACGACATGTAAAACAATTGATTTGATACAAATATTTAAATTTATAATGACTTTCGTTACAGAAGGGCCAATTGGACTTTTTCTAGAGAGGAATCTGCTTGAATGGTTTTTTGAAGTTTTTGAGGCTATCATGAGTGACTGCAAATATTTGCCAAAATTGGGCAGGGCGCCAATTCGAGTCAGTATACATATAATTTTCAATTTTATAAGTAAATCTCCTTCTCTTCTTCTCTCTCTCTCTCCCTATCTCTTACGTAACACTAACAGAAAAAATTAAATTTTCTATCCTTTTCAGTTTGAAGATCCTATATATAGTACTATTGATTTAAAGTATGTAGACTTCGTGATACCAACATTCCTGCCATCGTAAGCAAAAATGAAGACAACATAATAAATAAACCCACTTTACTAGACTACTTATATTTTCATTATATGTATAATGGTAATTATAATGAATATAATAAGTATTAGTAATTATAATTGTTATAATTTGTTATACTATATTATATTGGTACGATCCGTGAATAGATC
>NW_011959355.1:0-1769 GCF_000949405.1 Vollenhovia emeryi | reverse complement strand
AAAAAGATACTAACGATAAGCTCACTGCTGATGTTGCTTCTGGTAAACGCAGGGTGCTCTTTGCAGAAGCCAACCTTGCAACCTGTAAGCTCTCCAGAAGTGCAGGAACAAAGACCAGCAGCATGGGCGATGGAACCTCACTCGAACTCTCTACAACTGCTGGACAAAACATTCTCGGTATCCGAAGAGGAATAATCGAAGACCAAGCCAAATTAGATTATCTTCAAGACTACATTCGTAAAGTAGAGGCATCTAAAGATGGCAAAGCTAACAACCAAACAAAGAAATAAACTTCCTGATTCTACATTTGCTGGGCCAGGTAGGAGTTATCCAATACCAGATAAGGCTCATGCAGCTAATGCTAAAGCCAGAGCTACTCAGCAATATGAAGCTGGAAACTTATCCAAATCAGCTAGAGATAAAATAAGAGCTAAGGCTAATAAAGTACTGTATGGCTAATTAGTTAGTTATACTAATTCAGCCAATCAATAGGAGGTCTTATGGCATACGCTGATGTGAATGAAATCTTAGCTGATGGTAAACAAGCTGTAGCCGTTAAACATGGTGGTGGTCTTGTTGTAGTTGGTGAACTTGGTGCTCAAGTTCTTGCTGCTAAAGATGAGTCAGAACTCCCTCCGGGAGTAGGTGGCGGTGGTACTCCTCCGGGTAATGCCACAACCACAACTGCTGGTCTTGTTAAACAAGCAGCTACTGTTGCAGCTCCTACTGCAATTACAGCTACAGCCGATACAGCTTCTACAGCTACAGATGCTGCTGGAGCAGTAACAGATTTGAACGACCTGATTTCTAAGTACAATGCTCTTCGTACTGATGTAACCAATCTCCGTTCAACTGTTGCTACTCTTCTGGCTAACCAGAAAACAGCGGGTCAAGTAGCTTAATCTGTATAACGTTCTATAAGGCCCTACGGGGCCTTTTTTATTGGAGTTAATATGAATGCTCAACTAGTAGAGATTCAATGCCGTCTAGGTGCCTTACAGGCTGAATTAGAAGCCATGAAGATAGCTAACCTAAGACGACTCTCAGATAACTATTCAGAAGCCTATGATGAAGAGGCATTCTTCTACATAGCTTCCCAGATGGAAGCACTAGCTCAACGAGCTGTGGAGATTAGCCATGAGGGTTAAAACATATCTTCGCAGAGAACGTAATGGTGAATTACCTAAGCAGGAATTCAAAGATGATATAGGTGTATATGAATATCCAGATGCACTACTGACTCTGCACATTAACGTTTTATTTAACAATTCGAATATAGCGTTACGTCGAGGTATTGATGAAATGCTGAAAAGAATTGAGTCACCAAGAGTCCGGCATATACTGACCATCATTAAAAGAGCACCATTACCTATTGGTAAGTTGAACTTCTTTTATTCAGCATTAGAGCAAGACCTTGGTGAGATTAAAGAGCTATCAAATAAAAACCCCTCCTAAGAGGGGTTCTTTCATTATGGAACTGTCACACCTCGTTCAGCCATAATCTTCTGAACATTATCCATAATGGTCTTGCCGGTAGCATCATCGAACCATTCGTTATAGAACAGCAGCATACCCAGAGTACCTGTAACACCATCAACAATTGAACCAGCAGCAGTAACACCACCAGGAATACCACCAATATAGATTGGTCCAGTAGATGGGTCACTCTGGAATGCTGGAGTACCACCACTTAATGTAGTAATAGCTAAACCATGAGTAACACGTTGAGCAATAGAAGATGATGCATCTTGTTGTCTCACACGTACCAT
>NW_011959354.1:0-1768 GCF_000949405.1 Vollenhovia emeryi | reverse complement strand
ATATGGAAAAAAGTTAGAAAAGGAGGTAGGATTACGTTATGTTGTATATAATAAAGAATTTTATTCAACATTTAATGTATCTAGTGGATATATGGCACTCATGATATTAAAAAATGTATCAATACGATCATCGAAATTGTGTATTCTTTTAAATAAGAATTCACAGTGAATAAGGAGGGGAAGGGGCGGGGGAGGGGGAGGGCGGGGGATCGGAAACATTTTGTATCGGGTTTGCGTATTTCTGTAAAGCACAATATTCTTGTGTGCGTATGGACTTACAAATGATGGAAAATTATCTGCTTTACAGAACAGTTAACCGGGGAAGGGGGTGGGGCGAGGGTGGGGCGGGGGTGGGAGGGGGTGGGGCGCGCGCAGCGCGCCGTGCTAAACGCACCTGCAACTTAAATATTAAAAACCATCGTTAAACATTTTTTGTTAATAACTTTTTAACGAGCAACGAGCGACGGCTAAAACCTTCTGAGGGTCACTCAGGAGGGTGACCTTGACCTTGAAGGTCAAGGTCGTAGGAGCTGGGTCCCCTATTCGGCACTTTTACCATATTTTCTTTCTGACTTTCATTCTTCATCAGATATCTCTTTACAATTTAATGTTGATGGAATGACATTGTTTAATTCTAGTTCGAAACAATTTTGGCCTATTCTGTGCAAGGTAATTTGTGAATCTAATATGTACAGTCCATTCTGCGTAGCAATTTATAATGGAAATAGCAAGCCTGTAAGTAATGGTGATTTTTTCAAAGAGTTTATACAAGAAATTAATGTATTAATGTCGGAAGGATTAATAATTAATGGAAAAAAATTTAAATTAAAAATTCATAGTTTTATTTGTGACACACCAGCGCGAAAGTTTTTAAAATCTATTATTGGTCATGGTGGTTACGGTGCTTGTGAACGATGCGAAGTATATGGTATTAGTATTTCTGCTAAAAATAATACTAAAAAGGTAGTATATCCACGCGATAAATATTGTGAGAAAAGAACAAATATATCATTTCGTAATCAACGTCAATTATGTCATCATACAGGACAGTCACCATTACTAAAGATTGAACCACCAATAAACATAATAAATTCTTTTCCGCTTGAATACATGCATTTGGCTTGCTTAGGAATAATGAAAAAATTATATTTAGATTTTTGGTATTTTGGTCACACACACACAAAATTGAAACCAACTTATCGTCGTATATTAGATGAAAGAATTAACTATATAAAACAATGGACACCGTGTGAATTCCAACGCAAGCCACGTAAACCAGTCACTCAATTAAAAGCATCAGAATTCAGATTTATTTTGCTGTATATAGGTCCCGTATTATTCAAGAGAATCCTTAGTACTCAGATATATAAACATTATTGCTTATTACATACTGCTTTTAGAATACTGTGTAATTCACATTTTATTCATTTATTTATTAATGAAGCACGAAAATATTTAGATAGTTTTTTTGACATAATGCCACTTCTTTATGGCAATACTTCTCTTAGCATTAATGTACATAATTTAACTCATATTGTTGATGACGTAGAATTTTTTCATTGTACACTGGATAACATATCAGCCTTTCCTTATGAAAGTATGTTAGGCAGAATAAGAAAAATGATTCGTACTGGTAATCATCCTCTATCACAGGTGTGCCGACGTCTTCATGAAATGAATAATATTCCAAAATTATGTACAACTTCCACTCATTGTCAGATATCTATTTTAAAACAAAAAAATAATTGCAATAATCAATCTGTTATAC
>NW_011959353.1:0-1768 GCF_000949405.1 Vollenhovia emeryi | reverse complement strand
TTTCCATATTTTATTTCGCGTGATATGGATGGAAGGTTCTCGACTCTTCCGATCATCGAGAGGTTTCGTGATCGGGAACTTTCCATCCTCGCGACTGTTTCCCGATCGAATTGGGATTGGCTGTGCGGTGTTGCTGACCGCGCGCGATTGGCCTTTGCTCTCGCCCCTCCTGCGAACCAGGCCCAGAGCGCCCGGACCGAGCTCAGTCTCGAAGAGAGCTTCGACACGCATCGACGAAATTTGTATTCTTTTCAATAAAGATACCCACATGTAAAATAATAATATGTAAAATATATGTAAAATTGAAAACAAATCCTAAATCACTCAATTACCTTAAAAATAATCAGGCCTATATAAAATGTATTCAAATTGTCACGTCCAGCGCACATTTTTCGCTAACGTGGTTAGTAACGGTAGTAATTGCCCACCCGATAGGTATCACTGGCGCGGCGCGGCTACTAGCACGCGCGCAACACGTGACTTGCAGATATTCGCTCTCCTTCTTTTCCAAGTTAATGATAGAATTAAGCGATTAATTGACGATAGCCGAGGCAGCCACTATAACAGACGAATCCTTGGCGCCTCCGCTTTCGTCCCAAATTAATAACAAATTAATAATAACGAATAATAAGCTAACATCAACGATTTCCGTGGAAGGAGTGAACTCCACGGGAACCGTCGATCACAGCCGCGTGCGAGGGCGCTGTGCGCCTCCACCGGTAGCCACGATGGCAATCAGGACCGGTAGAAACCGCTGTAAATGAGAGAAATATAGCATTTATAGAAATTCCGGCGAAACTTCTAGAAGGTTCGATGCCTACGTGACTCGACGCGATATAGCGGAACTCTAGGGAGAAAAACGAGGGATCGGTATGCGGATTAATTAATCGGCGGCGCGCGGCAAAGTTTGAAAGACGGCATAAGGATGAACGGAGGCCCTTTGTCAAGGTGACCAAAGCTCAAATTGTTTAGAGCACCGGTAGGTGCCATAATTAGCACTTTAAGGGAAAATTCCGAAGGGTCCCCCGCTCATCACCACTTCCGCACTTGCCCTACAACCTAACAGTATATAAGCGGGCCGTCGGAGCCCCGAATTCGTAGTACGTTTCCAAACGTTCAGCAGGCCGAAGCTCTGCCCGAGAGACAAGCCTAGTAAAAGGAAATAAGTAAGGAAGGCAAAGCTCTGTCTGAGAATAAGCCGGGGAGATAAATCTCTACCGTAGACGGTGTAAGTGAGAGTGCGATAATCGGAGTGAAAAGTAAGTGGATTAACATAGTGATACTTAACTATAAATTAATATCCTGCCCCGTCGAGGTAATAATTAATTGCTCTCCGCGGAATACCCTGTTGCTCGGTAGTGATATTCTGACCCCACCTCCTCGGCGACGAAAACTGTGACACCCCCACCTTTCGGATGCGCGCTCGCTGCCGGGCGTTCTTCTGATCCGTCTACCACCTTGGTTGCGCGCTCTCCACAGGGCGTTCTTCCACTCTTGCCTCCTTTCGGATGCGCGCTCGCTGCCGGGCGTTCTTCCGATCAGTCTACCACCTCGGATGCGCGCTCTCCACAGGGCGTTCCTCCAACCTTGCCTCCACCTTTCGGATGCGCGCTCGCTGCCGGGCGTTCTTCCAATCCATCTGCCACCTCTGTTGCGCGCTCTCCACAGGGCGTTCTTCTGAGCTTCCTCCACCTTCGAATGCGCGCTCTTGCACAGGGCGTTCTTCGTTGGAACCGATTCACCAGCCCGGCATTAAGCACCCGGGTCC
>NW_011959352.1:0-1768 GCF_000949405.1 Vollenhovia emeryi | reverse complement strand
GGCTATGTAATGAGGAAGCAATGTGCAAATTTACAATTTTCACCTTTTTCGTCCCCTTTTTATAATTTCCGTGCCTGTTTACAATCATATAATAGTGGTCTTCCGCACCACCATAGAGGTTCCACTTGTTGGCGCGTTAGGTTTTTTTAACGTAGACCTTCGCCTAGAGCCATATTATACTACTATTTGTATTATTTAAATTTCGTTAATCCAAATCTTTTCGTTTCCGATTCCTTAACCAAAACATACCTTTTTATTGCGTTTATAAAAGCATTTTATTTTTCTAACTGCTTGCCTGCGTTTGCGTGTGTTTCTATATATGTTTCTGTATACTTTTGTTTTTTTATCCTTTTGCTGTGTATTTTTATAAATAATTGTTCTCATACATTGATCATTTTTTACAATCCTACAATAGTGGTCTTCCGCACCACCATAGAGGTTCCACTTGTTGGCGTGTTAGGTTTTTTTAACATAGACCTTCGCCTAGAGCCATATTATACTACTATTCTCTACTAAAATCAGTGATAATTAAATTGAGGAAAATTATATAAAAAAAATTTAAAAATTCGAAAATAATTATATCGTTTTCCTAAATTAAATTACGTTTTGGTTTGAAAATAGATAAAGAAAACAAACTTAAAAAAATATAATAATGAATAAGAATTAAATTTATGAAAATGTAATTAGAAAATTGGTGCAAATGTCGTGTGATATATGCAATGTGTATATATTTGGCGTATCAATTTTTAATTTAGAGTATTTGTATATACAGGTTGGTCTAAAAGTCACGGTACGATGGTGTTATTATGAAAAAGAATAGTTATACTCGCAATTACTCGCAGGGGTTAATTCGACCCACGGTTACGTAGATTCTCTCGAAAGAGTATCTAATTGACTCCTAGGGGTCACTTGAGGGTTAAATCAATTATTAGAGGAATTGCTCTCAAAATCGAGTGATTCGGACATCACTCGAAGCAACACACACACACACACACACACACACACACAGGTGTAAATCCGATCGTGCAACCTCCACGCGGTACACCTTGAATAATGCAAATGGTGGCGGTACTGTAACTTTCAAGCTTCATAATTCGAAAAATACTTAATAAAAAAATACTTTGTTAGAGTGTTTTGGAAAGCTCTCGAAGAATGCTGCATGAATGTGCAATAAAAAGTGGAAAGTCCCATTTAAAAAATTCGATGTGACCTTCACGTGACCTTGACAACGCTATTCAAGGTCATACTAATATCACTATCTGATGCATAACATAAAACCCTAGAACTTTTGTATATAACATTTTTTTCAAAAATGCTTTGTTTTCGAAAAATTTGACTAGTCCGGGACTTTTTCCCAACCCTGTATATCAACCCACAAACGCATTCACAGTGTATAATTTTTTCGCTTAACAATAACTCCTTCTGCATTTGTGGACCGATCTTCATGCAACCGGGCTTTAAGTTTTCCAAATTTTTCGGGGGAGGCTGCTATGGGTTTTTATTAAGTTTTGCCCACCCACGCACCCACACCCCCATTCACACTTTTTGTTTGTTTGTGACACCCTTTTAGAATACCAGTTGATCGATTAAAAAAAAATTTTTTTTAAATATTCTATTCAGGAATTTTTCAAATTTTTCGAAGGCAGATATATATCAAACCACCCACGCATTCACAGTGTATAATTTTTTGCAATAATGTATACATTTCACCATTAGATTTTGTAGCATCACTTTTGAAACACCCATTATAATAAAAAAGTGTTCATGT
>NW_011959351.1:0-1768 GCF_000949405.1 Vollenhovia emeryi | reverse complement strand
GGATGCCCTAGTGGTGTCATTTCGGCTCACGCGCAGTGGCATGCGTACGTCACTGTAACCCCCATCCACGCGCATGCGCAGTCGTGCGATTGCCATGCCAGCCTAGCCCGAATCGGAACACTGGGCGGAACATGCTGTCTCCACGCATACATTTTTCTACCCACATATAAGTCACTCCTCTCCACCAAATGTAGATAGAAAAATGTATGCGTGAAGACAGTGTGTTCCGCCCCCCTTCGGGGGGGGCTCCACTTCGTTAAAAGTAACCCTACCCATCCTATATCAGAGGTGTGGAGTGGATCTCGCTTCACATGGAAAGTTGTAAACCCATGTGGAGCTGTACAACGCGTGGAATTAGTTTTGCCCTCCCCCCGCCCTTGCTCTTTCCTTACCTGCGTTCAATACTGAAGGTAAATAAAAGCATTTATTGTACATAGGATGTCAGAAAATTATATTTTAGTGGTTAAACATTTTTGTTTATAACTTTTTAATAAACACCGACCGATGGCAAAAACTTCTTGAAGGTCACTCAGGGTCATGATCTTGACAACATATGTCAAGATCAAGTTCATTTGGTTGACCTTATCTAAATATTTACCAAAAAAACGTATTAAAAATTTCAGTTTTCAATTTGTTATATCTCCTAAACCAATGCCGTCCCCCACTTGATTCTTGCGGGGAATTACTCAGAAAACTCTCCCCTACAACATACCTAAGTGGCGAGGAAATCGGTGAGGTGTGACCTATTCTGCATATTTACCCCTTCTATTAATGAAGACTTTTTAATAATTATAATCCAGTGAGTTTAATTTAGAATCAGTGATCGTAAAATAGCCTCACTGGTTCCCACGCTCAACCGTTTTCTTCATTCCTGACACCATCAAATATATTGTATTACACATGCAAGGACGAACGCACGTGACCGGTCCCCGTTTTACGCGAATTCCCGCTATTCTTCTAGATTCGTGTCTTGTGTTGCGTCGTGTCGCGAATGTCGTGGAGTATTAATCGTCGCGAGTGCGCGATCGCATTTAAACGCAATTTTTCCATTCGTGCCGAAACGAAGGTGGACGCTTGTGCCGGCCAAAATGGAGCAGCGCGTAGGACGGACGTGCTCGTCGGCCGCGAATGGTGACTAAATCCAGTTATTGGTTACATGGTTAATTGTTCGCCTATCCGCGACGACTAGGGTGGATGCACCGTCGGACAGTTAATTGTTAGAATATTATCATGAGAGCTAAACTTTCTGTAAAAATATTAGATGTGTATTTGTACGCGTAAACTCTTAACTATATTATTATTATCATTGTGTAAACGCCTGTTAAGGGGATGCTGGAGTCTGTCTGTTTTACCGACAACGCGAAAGTTATGTATGTGTGCGTATATGTATATTATAACATAAAAAAGAAAGAGAGAGCAATAATACGATACATCTTTCCTTGTCTACCAGATTGCAGCGCCATCTTATCATCATGCAGTCCTCTACTTATCATTCTACACACTGAAAAAAATTTCTGGTTGAATATGGACGAATCAGATAATTCCTTTAGGATTTACCAGAATTCCTGTAATCCTACAGAAATTCTGGTAAATCCTAAAGGAATTCTGATAAATCCTAAAGGAATTATCTGATTCGTCCATATTCAACCAGAAATTTTTTTCAGTGCAGCTGTATTTGCATTTATAAACTTTTATCTAACCCTATCTTTTTTTCTAGACTTTTAATCTTAGTTCCAAGTACACAATATTGTTCTTGCATGTTGTCTCT
>NW_011959350.1:0-1768 GCF_000949405.1 Vollenhovia emeryi | reverse complement strand
AATGCGTAGTTCGCGAATTTCTTGTAGTAGTTCGTGCATCATGGCCCGCTCCCTAGGGGACTCGTTGAAGGTGACCCTTCTGCTATTTAGCGGGCTCACGTTTGCGTTTTCTAGCGATTGATGTAGTCGTTGAATTTCTGCGTCAACATCGGCGTTAGGCGGGTCCGCCAAGATGTTATTGGACGTACTAGCGATTGGTTGCGACGTGGCGGTTGGCAATGGATCTCTGGATGTGCTGGCAATTGGGTGTGCCATGGCGTTCGATAAGGTGCGTCGGACGTGATTGAAGTCAAGTCGGTGTCGTGACGTCGGGGTATCGAAAATTGTGTTCGTATGTCGAGGGTGTCGGGGTCTACTAGTACCTACGCTATTCGCGGGGTCGGAGGTGTTATTCGCGAGTAAGCTGAAATCGCTGGGGTCGAACGGAAATTCTCGGTCGATTGTAACATTGGTTGGAGGGCTCGCCTCGCTATCGCTGCTCGAGCGGGTAAGGTTAAGCACGCGGCGCGAAATATCACGTATGTGTCTTAAGGCGTCCGCGGCGTATTGTATCGCGGAAGTTTCTTCGGCGTTGGGTGTACGTATATTTAACGATAACGGCGAGTTATCGGGGGTCAACGTTAAACGAGGTTGTCTGTCCTGGGACATTCGCGGATAATGCGCTGGTTATTACACGATTTGGGACATGACTCGCAGGTCATGTTCGCGCTGAAGTGTAATTGAGTGCGGACTCACGCTACGTTGAACCGCTGCATGTTGTTGTCCGCTGTCCTGGCTGCTTGGCTGCTCGTCGTGCGGTAGGTCAGTGCCGTTGGGCTGGTCTCCGCGCGGTGAGTCGGTGCCGTCTCCGGTTGCGCTGCTAGCGTCTGCTGGCGGGGCGGGTCGGGCAGTTGTCGTGAAGATCGTTGTGCCGTCTCTCGTCCTCCGCTGCTACCGGGTGTCTTTGTCCACTTATCTCAATGTTGCCTCGGGGTTCTCTTTGGTTCCTTGCAATCACTGAGTAATGGTTTCGATTTCTCTTGGTTTCAGGCCGTGGTCCGTCACTCGTACGCGAGTGAAATCGGCGATCCCACCGCTGCCACCAGTGTTGTGCCGTCGACTGGGTCGGGGCACGGTATTTGGGGATCGTTGCCGGGATAACAACTCGCAACTGCTTAGGCCATAAGCCAGTATTTTAACCAAAAGTCCTTTTTATTAAAATCTATACAGAAACGTACACTCGTGTGGTTTAATTAAGAATGACCCGCCCTGCCTTCTTTCCATTCGTTTTTATAATCGGCTGTTGTCAGGCCGTTTATTCGGAATTTCGGACCTGTCGCCAGGTCGGTTCTAACTAGTCAGCAGTGGCTTCGTCAGCACTGCCGACTTGGTTCCGATGGGTTAATGTCCCATCGTCTACTTCCTTCTTCGCACGCGGCAGATATTTGATACTCTGCTGCGTGCGCTATAGCTGCGTGGCAATGAGGCGTTTTCGCGCTCATTACAGAAACTAGTTCTATTAGAAACATTAGTTTATAGTGAAGAAAATCTATAAATATTGTAATAATCAGAGGTTTCTGTAATAAACAGAATTTACAAATTATATATCCACATTACAATGTATTCACCCGTCATATATATATATATAACATTAATTTCTTTAGTTTTTCGTATGTTCCTTCCCTATCCTCCAACCCTCCAACCCTTAAATCAAATGACAGAATTATTTTCTCAAATCATTTGAAGATCGATTTAAGCGTTAATCTAACTGCAGGTGTGTGTTAGCGCG
>NW_011959349.1:0-1767 GCF_000949405.1 Vollenhovia emeryi | reverse complement strand
GTATCTAAAAAGCGGAATTGATATACTAGTGATACGGCCTAATATACAGGGTGTCGGATTCGATTTGGACCACTCCAAAGATTATAGTAGATTGGGTCAAACTGAGAAGAAAAGTTATACAGGGTGTCTGATGCAAAAGTAGCCAATTTGAAAATAGTGGTAGATTGGGTTAAACTAAGGAGAAATGTCATGTGCCGCGGTACAAAAGTAATAATAGTTATCGAGTAATTAATTTACACGTTTGAGCGAATGAGGATGCAGGAGACGGTAGGCCGGACTCGGAAGGCACTTAAGAAAATCGATCGATGAGCGGGAGGTGGAGCGACGCGCGAGATACACCGTGGTGGGAAAAAACTTAGGCGCGGCGCGGGCGGAGAGCGCGGCAGCGAGCGCGAGCGACGGGCGACCCGAAACATAAACATAGTATCTCGCGCGCATAGAACTTATAAACATGGAAGGGGAATAGCATATACTCTCCGTGAGCTGAAACTGAGTCCAACATCTGTGTGACAAGGATAGATAGAAGATGACTTTGGTCCGTTATGCGCATGCGTTAAATTCGTTGCGCATGCGTTAGTGTAATCTCGTTTTGGCCGCGCATGCGTTATTGTAATCTCGTTTTGGCCGCGCATGCGTTATTGTAATCTCGTTTTGGCCGCGCATGCGTATTTCGAGGAAAAGTCATAGAACGAGACAGAATTCTAGTTTCTTCTGTCTCACTTCTTGGCTACACTTGTGCCGATCCGTTTCCCCTTCCATGTTTATAAGTTCTATGCTCGCGCGTCGCTCCACCTCCCGCTCATCGATCGATTTTCTTAAATGCCTTCCGAGTCCGGCTTACCGTATTCTGCATCCTCATTCGCTCAGACGTGTAAATTAATTACTCGATAACTATTGTTATTTTTGTACCGCGGCACATTATATTTCTCCTTAGTTTAACCCAATCTACCACTATTTTCAAGTTGGCTACTTTTGCATCAGACACCCTGTATAACATTTTACAAAATCCGTAATTATTATCGCGTAATTAAGAAAAACGTCTGAGCCAATAAGTGCACGGAGGAGCGGAAGGCCGGACTCAGCAGACATGCAAAATGGTGTATCTGTTGACATCTCTCTAGATCCGATAGCGAGAGATGGAGTCACGCATCGATCGATGAGAGACGTCGGCGAGCGGGAAGCGGTGAGCGGGCGAACAGCGCGCAGCGAGCGAACGCGCGACATATGACATCGCGCCGAAAAAGTTTTTCTGGTGGTAGGAGAATAATAAATACACCATTTTGCATGTCTGCCGAGTCCAGCCTTCAGCTCCTCCGTGCACTTATTGGCTCAGACGCTTTTCTTACTTACGCGATAATAATTACGGATTTTGTAAAATGGTATATAACTTTTCTTCTCAGTTTGACTCAATCTACTATAAACTTTGGAGTGGTCCAAATCGAATCCGACACCCTGTATACAGGGTGAGTCACAACATTTGTACCAGAGCTCGTGAGAAGGTAGAACGGATCGAGATGAACAGAAAAGTCCTCAACCATTTGCAATTTTCGCAATAGTTAACGAGTAATTAATTATCAAAAATCGTCGTCTTTGCCCTGCCCACTGTCCAATTCGAGCGAGAAGTCTCACAGCGATTTTACGACTCGCACTATCGAATCTCTTGCAACCATGCTTAGAAAAAAAATTGATATATTACTAAATATGTCCAGTTAGAGAGTTATTTCTTTAGTTCAAATATTTTTAAGTTAAATTTATGGTAATTATTTA
>NW_011959348.1:0-1767 GCF_000949405.1 Vollenhovia emeryi | reverse complement strand
ATCCATCGAGCATTCGTTTCGTGCCTCTGGACTCACCGTTTGTGTGAATTCGGTACGTTTCGAATATCTCCATCCTTTAATAATTCGTTTCGTGCCTCTAGACTCACCGTTTGTGTGAATTCGGTACGTTTCGAATATTTCCATCCTTTAAGAGTTCGTTTCGTGCCTCTGGACTCACCGTTTGTGTGAATTCGGTGCGATTCGTTTTCTTTTCTAAAGATTCACCCTGAAGCTACCAACTTGCAAATTATTATTAACAAATAGAAAGTCTAGCCAAGCTCCCTAACTCGATATATTTTAGTGGACTCACGGGATCCACTCAAACGAGGAGAAAGTCGAGAGTCGTAGTCAAACGTTTAAAGAACCTGAGGAATCGGCATGCGCGTCGGTTAGCCGCTCTAATTGTAAGTAATATTTCTCAGAATGATCACTCCTCTTCTCCCACTTTTCCCTCCTTCTTCCTCCATAATAATTAAAGACCTTTAATAAATCCCTCACACATACAAATAAACATACAGACACATCCGCGAAAAATGTAAAATCCGACAATCCAAATGTATAGCGTTAACACATAAATGTAACACCTATTGATCTCTTTTAGTTAGTAAAAAGCCTTTATTTTATTTTATTTGCTTTTCTCTCAAATACAATGTCGAGAGTTAAAATTACCTTCTTTTTATTTTATTAATCCTAATCTAATGTTTAGTCACAATTATCCTCTTTTATTTTTATAATTCTAATGTTTAGTTAAATTTATCTTTTTTATTTTAATGTAATGTCTAGATATAGACAAATTTTAAATATAATCCCATGTTAAACTTATCTCTTTCTATGTTATTTTATTTCTAAAGACCTCACCCCCTTCGTTCCCCTTTAGAGTGCACAAGATCCGTCCCAGGGTAATAGGGATTAATTTCCTTGACCTAAAATAGGACCTGCGATCGCACCGCTCTTGAAAAGAGTCATAGTGTCCTCACGGACATTGGCCTTTTTAGAGCCTTAGAAAAGTGCGTTCGGCTCGCTTCCACGCGCCTCCGAGCGTGTTAGCGAGATATTTAACTTGCTAGTTGCGTCATTCCATACCTCCACATTCCGAGAGGTTTTGACGTAATAGGATATTCTTGGACGACGACTGCGAAATTCTGAAAAGGCCTCCTGTAATATAAGAAGAATTGGTACATGTTCGACGACTTTGGAACAATATTCCTCACAGTTGATACGTCGGTGCATCAATATGCAAGATCGGTGTCAAGAAGTAATAAGGCAACGAGGGTGTAATTCACGTTTCTAAAAAAACAGACAGCAGCAAAGAGGGTTTGGAGTCAGTGATGCCAGAATGGTCGCGCTTTTCAGCGCATGCGCAGTAGAAATGGCAGTTATCCAGTGGCGTGTCAGTATTGGTATAATGGGTGCAAGACCTGTCTGAACTCGTCGGCCGTCGTCGCGCAGGAGGATAGATGTAGGAATATAAGGTAAGTATAATATTTATTGTTATTTATAATGGATTCTAGTAGTAGAGGAGCTGGTAGAATTAGAAGATTTAAACTATCTTGGCTAGATGATAGTCGTTTTAAAGGATGGTTGGCTCCTCATCCTTCAGAAAATAGAGTGCTTTGCATGGCTTGTAATCTAACTATCAGTTGTCGCAAGACTGATTTAATTAGACATTCGCAGACCGTCAAACATATTAAAAAGTCAAATTATTAAATTTTGAAGCCATCGATAATAATAATGATTTATCACATGATGATATGGTTAAGAGTGCCG
>NW_011959347.1:0-1767 GCF_000949405.1 Vollenhovia emeryi | reverse complement strand
GGGCTGTACGGGTGGTCTGAATCACCTTGTATAATGTGCGAAATTATGTTTCGACGATACAGCGCCTTTTTCAGCGCGAAGTTATCTCAATTGATTATTATGTAACGTACGAAAGTTGGGGGGCGAGGGAGACGGAGAGGGAGGGAGGGGGGAGAGAGAGAGAGAGAGAAAGAGAGAAACATAATATAAAAGCATAAAATAAAAAAAACGTATGCAGTACCATTATCGCAAGATAGGCTGGCCAATGTCCACCAAAATGGAAAATATAAAAAGAGGTCTAGCAATAAGTAGTTGTTGTCCATGATGAGTTTATAACATGGACGTAGTATAAATAAATGGACCCACTATGCGCTCTATGAAAAAGTAAAGCCAGAATAACCGAGTGAGACAGAAAATAAAGGGACTTTATTGCTATATTCAAGCGTAGTATTTTTCGGCGCGTTTTGACACATGGACAATTTTGACAGCTGGATATAGACCATTTTCGTTTTTATAGTTTTAGAAAGAATCACTGTTGGAAATGTTGAATACCATAATTTATAATTTACACATTTATAAGTTACTCAATCATTGCAAGTTATACCGCTTATATGAAGAAAATGCTTATGTGACGACAATAATTATGATTTATTAGATGCACGTCGAAACCAGGAAACGCATCGATATTTATATGCATCCTTCATAAATATCTATTTTCACAATATTTAACATATTTGCATCGTTTACTATTATTTAGAACCGAGTCAAAATCTCACGATTATTTTAATTAGATGAAAGTAAAGATATTTGCAAGTAATTTAACCTACAATATTCTCCATTATTTATAAGAAATTCATAAGGTATTGATACAGAAAGTGTCGATTTCAATGTCAATGTTGATGTCAATATAAATGTCAAGATCAACCACATTTCCCAAGGGAATGCCCGAATATTTTTACCGTTAATTTGCGTACGGGAAGATACCAATTGAAGCAAATAACATTCTTACTGAGAAGAACAGGATTTACAGGTTCTTATCCTAATTTGAGGGTCAGGTTTTCCTTGTGAAACGTAGAAGCGTAATTATTTTTTTAAAATTATATATTGGAAAGATGAAAAACAGAATTATATATACATAAGTTTTAAATTAAATTGAAATATAAAAGAATCCTGAACTAGAATTTTATTTAATATTACATAAATTCTACTTAAACAAAAATATTATACTGAAATCTTAATTTTCTATGCAGATGTTACGCTAATTTTGAAGAACATTGAAATATGAAACAATAACGAACAATATTATTACGTACTTATCATTTATATTTAAATATAATAAGATCAGACAAAATTTTTTGATTTTATCAATTGCTTATCAAATCTATAACGTAGATTTTTAAAATAAATTTAATGAAAGCTTGTAAAAAAGTTTTTTATTTAATAAAAGAAATATTACTTCTTTCACGAGAAAAGAATTGGTTCAGAGAAAATTTTATATTAAGTAATTTAAGAATTGTTTTCAAATATATATATGTGGAAAACAGGATTATTTAATGTGATTACTAAAATACTCACTGCTTGAACTGGTTCGAAAGCAGCTTCCTCTGGAACGGCACAAGCTAAAATGACGCTATACTGCAGCGTCGTATCGGCTTTTATATTGTCTCTCACACGTGCAAGTGTTAATAACTTTGGTATAAGAAAAGTTGACTTATAGATGATGCGTAAATTTAATATTTTTGGAAGTGTAACATATCTATTTTGTTTATATTCTCTTTATGTTATATA
>NW_011959346.1:0-1767 GCF_000949405.1 Vollenhovia emeryi | reverse complement strand
AAACAAATAGAAACTGCTGGAAGCATACTGTGATGCGTTCCGTTTCCGTGTTAAAACTTTGTAGCAGTTTGAAAGCGCACGAAACTAAAACGGAAGGACACTTCTGTGACATCATAGCGTCAGTACTCACAGTGAATAACGGAACGCACTAACAAAAATTACGATTTCACACCTTCAATTTGTGTGTCGATCTACCAAATATCACAGATGTATATTAACATAAAACGGATGTGATTTGGATCCATTTAATATCCTGTAGCGAACATCCGACGGATGTCCCAAATAGGACGTACATTGGACATTCATAATTCGCTGAGTTTTTTATTGAGCTGCAATGTGTCAAATATACGTAATTTTAAGGAACAAAACAAGGTATTCTTTTTTAAAGCACAGAACGAGGAAGTGAACATACTTAAATAAATCGTTGATAGGGTTTTAAAGTTGAAACTTCAAGCTTTAAAATGCTTTTTTAGTTTTGAGTCTACGATGATATGTTGATAGAAGTCAGATATAAAATGGATATGTTTTGGACATCTTAAGGACGTCCTTTGATGGACGTCCCATGAATATCCACAAATGGACGTCGTTAGGACGTTCATAACATGTCCACGGACGTACCGACATAAAACGGACATAATTCAGACGTCCGATGGACGTCTTGTGCTATGTGGGCCGTTGCAATCCTATGTCGAGTGTGACTCGACATCAGTTTTTATCTCAGCAGTTCCTTTGTTGAGTCTCACTCGACATTTTTTTCAAGTCCAAACCAATAGATAAAATATAACTCGGAGTGCAAAGGGTTAATACAAGACCCGCATTCATGTTTTGCGTTATAACTATGAAGTCTATTAAAATCCCTCATTTCTATTTCGAAGGATATAAAATCCATTTCTGCAATAGATAAAAGTCAAAATTAGCAACGACAACCAAATCTCATCATTAAAACTAAAATATATTAACTTTTAAAATTTTAAATTAACATAAAGTTAGAAAATATATCGAAAAATTAGAAATTTGCATATTGCTTCCTCATCATTGAAGCGTGCAAATTGGAAATTTGCACATTTCTTCCTCATCATTAAAGTAGGCAAATTAGAAATTTGCACATTGCTTCCATTGTTATGGCTTCTTCATAGAGGAAGCTTTAAGAGAGAAATCTAACTTTACTACGATGCTTCTTGAAAGTATTCAAATTATTCTTATTTCGCTCTTAAAGCTTCCTCTATGAGGAAGCCATGTGCAAATTTCTAATTTGCACACTTTAATGTACTTTTTTTTCTAATTAGAAATTTGCACATTGCTTCCATTGTTATGGCTTCCTGATAGAGGAAGCTTTAAGAGCGAAATAAAGATAATTTGAATAATTTCAAGAAACATCGTAGTAAAGTTAGATTTCTCTCTTAAAGCTTCCTCTATGAAGAAGCCATAACAATGGAAGCAATGTGCAAATTTCTAATTTGCCTACTTTAATGATGAGGAAAAAATGTGCAAATTTCCAATTTGCACGCTTCAATGATGAGGAAGCAATATGCAAATTTCTAATTTGCACACTTTCAAGAAACATCGAAAAAAATTAGATTTCGCTCCTAAACCTTCCTCTATGAGGAAGCCATGTGCAAATTTCTAATTTGCACACTTTATTTTACTTTACTTTTTTTTAATTATATATTATATTGTTCTTCAGTTTTTCAATCCAAATTTCATATATAATTCATTAAAATATGATTAATTAGTTCTTGAGTTATAGACATTTGAAATTTTTGGAAA
>NW_011959345.1:0-1767 GCF_000949405.1 Vollenhovia emeryi | reverse complement strand
TTGTAACAACACTATGCTTTATTTATACACAAAACTTTTAGGTTCGCTCGCGGAGTTGGATCTCGCCGTTTCGTAGCCGCTTGACGATGATGGTGCGGCCGGCGGTGTGGTGGCGGTAGCGCTGCCCTGGACGGATGCGATGCCAGGGTACGTCTCGCAGGAGGCCGTTGAACCCGTCTCCGTTGTCGCCGGTAAAATATCCGTACCCCGGCGGCGGTCCTGGTGGTTGGTCCGCTACGGACGCTGGATCCGGTGTCGCTGCCGGTGTTGGCGGCGGCGTTGGCAGCTCCGGTGGTGTCGCTACGACCGTTGTGGCGGCTGGCTCGGCGGTGGTTACCGGCTCGTCCTCCAGGTCCGATAGTGAGCCGAAGAGGTTCTCGAGCTCTGAGGCGAGGGCGGCGCTTGCTTGAGTGGCCGTTCGGTACAGCTGCTCCTGCCTCGAGACGGTTGTTCTCGCTCGTACGACCGCGGGTGTCCGTCCTCGCTGTTCGACGCTTACCGAGGCGCGGGCCGTCCGTGGTCTTGCTTCGGCGGGCGGCACGTATCGGGGGGCCTGCGGCGTCAGTCCCGGTATCGGTGGGTGTCCCGGGGCTCTTCTCCGGGGAGCCATCCTCTCGAGCCGTGCGCGTAGCTTGCCCATGCTGTAGCTTTCTTTTTGGTGATCGGTGCGAGTGCTCCCTTATATACCCTGTTTCGTTTGTTTTTGTGTGACGTTACACCCCCTTGAGATCCTTCACGTGGGCCGTCCCCACCAGTCGATTGTTGTGATCCCGTAGTCGGTATATGACCGGCGAGATTGCGCGGTCAACGGTATACGGGCCGGAGTATTTTGGTGCCAATTTGCCCGCGAAGTGTTCGCCTGCTTTAGATAGCGGGTGTTCTCGGCGCATGACCTGGTCTCCGGGAGCGGGGCGCCATTCCCGCCGGCGGAGGTTGAAGTAATGTTCCTGGCGGTCTGTGGAGTCCCTTTGTCGTGCGGTGGCGGTCGCGGCTTCCTCTGTCATCCTGTCTAGCTGTTGGATGCGTCTCGTGGTGTCCGTTTCGTTCGTGTCGTCTGCTAGCGGTGGCTGGCACTGTGCGTGCATCGTTCCCGGGGCAGTGAGCTCGCGTCCGTAGGTTAGTCTGGCCGGGGTAAACCCGGTGCTTTCCTGTACTGCGGTGTTCATTGCGAAGACCAGCTCCGGGAGTTTCTGGTCCCATCGTCGGTGGTCCCTCTCGATACTCTGGGCGATCATTGTCTTTAGCGTCCTGTTTGCACGTTCCACCGGGTTGCATTGTGGCGAGTACGGTGGTGTCTTTCGATGCTGTATGCCGGCCCGTTCGAGTAGTCCGCGGAATTCTTTGCTCTCAAATTGTCGCCCGTTGTCTGTGATTATCCTCTTGGGGCAGCCGTGTTGGAGGATGATGTTTTCCCGGACTACCTTGGTTACTGCTGTGGCGGTAGCCTGCCTGAGCGGTTTGGCGGTAACCCATTTGGTGAACGTATCCTGTGCCACGAGTATCCACGTATTCCCGTCCACGGAGCGTGGTAGTGGTCCGATCAGGTCTACTGCTACGACGTTTGCTGGTTCTGTCACCTGGCTATGGTGCATGAGTCCGGCTGTTTGTTGCTGTTGCACCTTATGGAGTCGGCAGCTCTTGCATTGGCGTACGTACTTTGCTGCTTCCCTTGTCATTCCCGGCCAGTAGTAGTGTTGCATGAGTCGGGCGATCGTTTTGGTGATCCCGAGGTGTCCTGCTGTGTCGGCGTCGTGGCATTCCTGTAGT
>NW_011959344.1:0-1766 GCF_000949405.1 Vollenhovia emeryi | reverse complement strand
TTTAGCATCCCCGCGGCCTTGTCATTGACGCTACGATTTAGCGTCAAATATAGTCACGTGACAAATATAGTGACTAGGGCTGCGTTCAGAAACGTCACCCGAATGCACCGGTGTATCATTTTATCCTTGTTTAACATACGGTGAGCAACAAGGATAGAATAATACGCTGGAGTACTCGGGTGGTGTTTCTGAACGCAGTCCTTGCGACACCCAGTCACACCACGGCACACTGAAAAGTTGAGACGGTCTCAACTTTTCCCCCCCTACGTCGAGAAGTCACTAGAGAACTCATTTGCCGCTGGTTTCTAGCGTCAATGAAATTGCACCTTATGACATCACTTAAAAGTCATTTTGGAAAAATCATAATGATCTCATTTGATACATTTTTGGCTATGTTTTGGTGACTTATTTATGATATCATATAAGTGACTTTAATATGACCTCCAAAACGAAGAATATTATAATATTTCAAATTGATTGATACACGAAATTTCTTTGCATTATACATATTATTAGCGAGTATATACATATTATTATTATAAATAATTAATAATAAACATTATTGCACACAAAATGTAGTACTTTAAAAGATCATGTGTTAATAATGTAAAAATTAAAATAAAATATTTATTTTTAATGGGAAAGCAACTTAAAAAAATGCGCGTGCATAACAGAAAATGATTTTAAAAAATAGAAGTAGTTCAAAAGAGAAATTCTGACAGTCATATTAGAATAATATAAGTACATCATGTTAATATAAAAATTAACAAATTCTTCTCTAATTATCTCTTTTAACTCTCTTTTAACTATAATGTAAAAGTACCAATGTTTGATGTACTTAAAATCTATGATTCTTTGTATCCTCTTTAAATCATTTTTCAATCATTTTTGTTTGGGTAACTTTTAAGTGATGAATTAAATCATGATGACGTCATTATGACGTCATCATGAGTTTTATGTTCTACCTGGGGTCTTTATGACCAATTATTTCTTGGTGCACTGGTAAATACGAATACTTAAATATTCATGAATTAGCTTGATTGCCTATAATTTTATTGATAAACAAAACCTTTTCACTTAAATAAAAGGTACCATGAGTCTGGTAAAAATTTTTTATGCCTAAACATAAAGAAACATATAGAATTATATAATTATACATACATATTTTAGCAGTGTATATTTCTAAATAATACAATACAATTCTACACAGGTTTGTATAATTTTATAGATTTATACATTCTTTTATATTAAAACCTTTTAAAGGAAAAAATGCGCATTTATAATTATATATAACTTTATACAATTATACGCAATTATGTGTAACTATAGAACACAGCTAGAACACTAACGTCGAATCGACGTCAATGGGGTCAAAACTGCGTCCCAACCGTTAATTTTCGAAAACAATTAAAAGTTTTGGAATTTTATTTTTTATACTAAATTCTGCATTAAAATTTATTTGAATTAGGTGTTATATTACATAAATACGTGAACTTGTCTGTTCTCTCCACCAATAAGATGGTAAAATAGCCCAGTTAAATTAGACATTAACTTCGGAAAAATTCCCATAGGGCTGGATTTTGGTATAAAGCGAGATATTATCCTTTGAAACAATGTCTCAAAAGTCCTGATCGATACCACTGCAGCTAAAAATTTTATAGAGGGTGAAAGGGGGTGAAAAACAGTTTTTCGCGAATATCTTTGAAAATATTGATTTTTCGGCATACATAGTTATTATAAAATTTGTAGCTTATGAAATTTGCTAT
>NW_011959343.1:0-1766 GCF_000949405.1 Vollenhovia emeryi | reverse complement strand
CGTATATACTGACGTCATTGTTATGACGTTTAAAATAACGTCAGTTTAGGTCATAGTCACCAATTAGTGACAAAAATCACGTTAATTTACGTCATTACGACGTCAGCTGGTTGCCTGGGTAAGAGTCCCTTATACTTGAACTATCTGTCATATTGCTAGACATACTAGAATGTGTATTTGTACATAATTTTTTTAATTTTTTTCTTCTAAATTTCTGTTCCTAATATTTTCTTTATTGTGTGCAGGACCCAGTGAAAACAGTCAAGTCAAAATGACGACAATATGACGTCAAATTAGTCGATTGTTGTCAGGGCATCAAGAAAGTGGACCAAAATGACGAAAAATTGACACCATATTTAGACGTTGTACGCGATGAAACATCATAAAGAAAGATAAAAATGGATATTTCAATAATAATTGTAGAGTTATATGGGAAAATCTCAATCAATGTCATGTTGACATCAAGATGACTACATATTATGATATCATTTGAATATTCTATATATCATACTGTGAAGGTTTAGCTACAAATAAAACTTACATTTTCTCCACTTGTGGAGAAAGGGAATACAATTTATTTTGTATTCTTTTTACATATTATAATTTTATAAAATCGCGGTCTATAACTTATTGTTAGTTGCGTCGGTAACTCGGATGGACTTGGATCCACGGCCCACCGCCCATGCCGAGGACCAATCCAGTGATCCCAGATTGCGGGATTTCTGGCGCACGCGCAGTAGCGCGAGCCTTTCTGCCATGCGCATAGCGATCACGTGACTACCATGAAAGACTCGTGCATACCAGGCAACGTGGGGGGGTTTCTAGGGACCAGTGTAATAATTTATTATTAAATTTTACATCAATTTTTTATTAAAACTTATATTAATAACATATATCATATAAAGCAGTTTATTCAACATGTATGTTTCGTATGCGCTGAGGATCGCCTCAGGCCGAAACGAATACCCGGAACCGCCTCGAAGAGAAGCGCGAAATGATAGTCGAGACGAGCTCGGAAGCGCGAAACTTAATGTCCGTATGTGTCCCGTGGCAATAAAAATATATGCGTTCGATATACTGCTCTCAACGTCACTTTTCTCAAAAGAAGAAACACCCCGATCGTTGATCGAGCCAAAGGAGGAATTTGACCGGACAAGATTTAACTGGGATATGACCCTAAGAATGTGGATCGAAGGAGAACTGGGATAAACCGTGTGATGAAACCAGAGGTCAATTATAGGATGTAAAAGTTCACTCAGAAATTAACGTCGGCTCTCAGAGATTAGTCGTTGAGCTTTGTCGAACATTTCATCATAGCGAACCTACTTTTAATTTATTAAATAAAAAAGAAATGAACATTAGTAACAAAATATAATGGAAATAAGAAAAAGGATTAATAATTTGAATTGACTCAACTGACGGTGGACAGTTAATAGACCGAGAAGACAGACGAGCACTATTCGCGTGATCTCTGTGACTCGCGAACAAAGAACCCGAGATATGCGCGAGACTTAGCACTGATTTGGTAGTTCAACGCGGAACGAAGGCTAAAATCGCGGTAATACCTCGGAACGTGACTGTTTTACTCGAGAATCGAAACGACAGTGTCCGCTAACGATTAGACGTGCGCCGATCGAGCTGTACGTCTTTGTTCTCCGAAAACAAGAGAGGGAATGTGACGCGGAGCAATATGATTCGCCGCGGCCAAAAAAAGGCGAGGTTGACGACCTGTCGGTCCGGTTAGAGAGCCTCTAGGAGAGAGAGGT
>NW_011959342.1:0-1766 GCF_000949405.1 Vollenhovia emeryi | reverse complement strand
AAAATTATATAGAACTGTGTAGTTATGCAGATAGTCAGTATGCTCAAGCAATGTACGGAAAATCAGAAAGCTACTCCGACATTTTATGATAAATTCCGAGAATACAGTTTATCATGCAAGAGATTATAACTTTTTCTCACGGATATGTGCGATGACACATTATTAGAGTAAAGGAATGATGATCTGTACGAATATCTACGCAATAATACAAGTATTCCGAAAATTTATTGTAAAACTTTGGTAATTACCTATTAAAATTAAAATTCGGTTGAGCAGCGCCAAGTTTTTGTACTTTAAAATAAAATATTTATTTGTATTAAATTGTCTAAACCGCGGGCAACGGGCGTCCGCGGGCGCCCAGCCGGCGGGCATGCCCCCACTCCAACGGGCAACGGGCGTCCGCGGGCGCCCAGCCGGCGGGCATGCCCCCACTCCAATCATCGCTCCACCACGTTTAAAACTATTTAGTTTAGTTGGTGCCATTTGATGATATCATTACTTTTGTAGAGAAGATAGTTTTGTAGTGAGGATCTTTTTGTAGAGATGCAAAAAAGATAGAGTAACAAAATATATATATTCGGTCGTTGGAGCTTATACTTGGCGCTTTTTTTTACCTTTTTTTTTCTTTTACACCAGTTTCCTTCATACTGTTCAAAAGAAGATCATTATTATAATTTTCTTCAGTACGTAAGAGATCTGCTTTTTCAATGGTACATGAATGTGAATCATTTTTTGACATTTTACATAATCGACAAAAATAGGTTGCATTATAGCTCTCAGTGAAACCTAAAGCTGAGTTTAATCCGAGGTTGTCACCCAAAACAAGACCTAAAGCAAAATAAATATGGAAAGAGCCTTCTCTCGTATGTATTTTTAAACCTTCTTTTTGTAAGTAATTTATTTCATCAACAAGAATGGTAAAGATACTCGTATTTGAAAAGTGACTTCGGTCAACTGAATGAAAAAGAAGAGCTAAAAAAATATTTTGTAGCTGACAAATAAATTGAGGAGGCAGACATGGAATAGAATAAAAAACAGCTCCAAGTTTTCGAATTGAAGCATGAGATCCAAGTGGATTGCAAACTTCAAGATCATCATAATAAACAAAAAGGGGAAGGACTGTTTTTCCTTGAAAAAATAAATGTCTTTTTTGTTGCCATAACTCGCCTTGAATGAAATTTGATATTATATCTTTCTCTTTTGAGAGACTATCCATGTAGTCTAAAATAGTTTTTAAAACTCCAGGAAGAGATAAAAAACTTTGAAGAACCTTTCTCATAGGTATAAATTTGGCTTTAACATCGCATGTTTCTTTCCTTATCCTGCCTTCAATTTTTTTCTTTTAAATAACTTCCAATAATATAATCATTAGATTTGATATAATATCCACTAGTTTCAAATTTTTTTAATCGAAGGAACTCAGTTTCGATACCTTTAAAGGGTTCTTTTAAAAGTTGTAATTTACTTTGTATTTTATTCAAAATATCTTGATTTAAAGACTTACTTTCTAAATAAGAAATAAGTGATGAATTTACAAAGTTTACAATATTATCCAAAAGATCCTGAGTACTATCTATAATGTCTTGTACAATACTCCGTGAGAGATTAGGATTGGCGTAAAACTTGGCTACGAATGATAAAGCAAAATCCTGTATGTAATCAAGATTATTCTCAAAACAATCTTCATTGTTATTAACGCTTTCATCAATATCAAAATCGTCACTATCATTTTTAATATTATCGTTACTATCATTTTTAATGTTACC
>NW_011959341.1:0-1766 GCF_000949405.1 Vollenhovia emeryi | reverse complement strand
CCCCCTTTTCCCCCTTTTCCCTCGTCACAGGGGATGTGACTGGGGGTAGAGAGAGACATCCCCTCTCTGCCCCCTACTCCTATGGGGAGAGCTCCATTAGGTCCTCCCCGGCACCGGCGGCGCACAGTGGTCCGGATCGCGATAAACTCGCGCATGAGACGAAAAAACTTGAAATGAAAATTTGTAGTATTATTATGATATTCGTGTAGAAAACACCATAGAAAACAGAAAACAGATATTTAAAATTCTTAAAACCCTGATCTTATGACTAACAAAGGTGTGAAATGCCAGTTTTGTTTGTCAATCGAGTGTCGTGATCTGCCCCCGCGCGTCATTTCGGAATGCACAAGTTTGTCACTTGTGGAAATTGTGGACTGCGAATTTCCGTGTAAAAAAATATGTGTGCAAATGAACAAGATAAGAGTGGTGCATTTTTTCATTAAAATAATTAATTATTTTTATTATATAAATGCCAATATAAAAAGTTAAATGTAAAGGATTTGTACGTTTTTCTTATATTTATGTTTCAAAATGGTATAACTTTTTAGGGTTAAGTTGGGTTACAATGAATTTACTTTTCCGTTTTTGTATAAGTCTTGTAGTAATAATCGGTACTAGAATGATCTGCAGCTTTGCGCAACCTTCGGTGTAATAATTATAAAAAGTCAAATATGCAGCGTAACTCGTCGTGATATACTGCATTCTGCATTATGGTTAAAATAAATATAAAATTTATATCAGATTGTAACTTAAATGCCATATTTTAGGACCTGGCAAGGTGGTGGCCATTATATTGCTATGTGAATCCATATACCGTATTTTTCCACCCTGTACTGTGCGCCGTTACTATCGGACATAACACAGATTTCCCCTAGGTGGGATCATTATCGTCAGTGAATTCACGTGTTCTATCGTCATTAATCATACTTATAATTAAAAGAAGTCAACACAAAATTCATCAAACACTAGAAATTCTCGATATTTTTCCTTATGCGCGCGTCTTTCGCAATCCGGACCACTGTGCGGCGTCCCCCCCACCAGACTTTACTCGTCTAATGGGGAGTCGTGTCTCCGTCGCCGGTACCTCCTTCCCGAGGGGCACTATTATAGTGTCCCCCGAGGAATCCGACTCTACGGAGTCGGACTCCCTGCCTCTCTTCCCCCCTTTATTGGGGGTCGTACTGGGGGGCGAGTATTATCCCCCCTGGGCCTCGGCCCACTGGGGGGGAGTCTTCCCGCATCCCCCTCCGCCCAACCGGTGTTTTGCTGGGAGGCCCAGGTCCGCACAAAGCGGGCAGTTGGGCTCTCCCACGCACCCTTTCGCGGGATGTCCCGCTCCGCCGCAGCGATAGCATCGCTTGCTGCGGTCTACCCTGCCGGTGCACCGCTGCCCGATGTGCCCTTCTTCCAGGCAGCGGTAACACTTAGGAGGACGGGGCTGTGTGAGCGAAACATTCGCCCACACGAATCCCGCCCTCACTCGCCCTTTCGCGGCAAGCGCACGTGCGGTGTCAGACGGACACCGCACGTACGCCACGCCAAGTCGTCGGCCGGGGAAACGGGGGAGCATCTCCACCCTTACCTCCCCGATCTGGCAACCACCTTCCTGCGCGATGGCCTTCGCGATTTCTTCTTTCGAGGCCAGGTCATCCAAACCCGACACGCGCAACTCCGCGCATTTGCCGGGCCTGGCGATCCTGGCTCCCGTGCCCTTAAGGGCCCCTTCTAACTTCCGCGCGAGGGCATCCGCGCCCTTTGCCCGGTGT
>NW_011959340.1:0-1768 GCF_000949405.1 Vollenhovia emeryi | reverse complement strand
CTCTCGCTCTCGCTCTCGCTCTCGCTCTCGCTCTCGCTCTCGCTCTCGCTCTCGCTCTCGCTCTCGCTCTCGCTCTCGCTCTCGCTCTCGCTCTCGCTCTCGCTCTCGCTCTCGCTCTCGCTCTCGCTCTCGCTCTCGCTCTCTCTCTCCTCTCTCTCTCTCTCTCCTCTCTCTCTCTCTCTCTCTCTCTCTCTCTCTCTCTCTCTCTCTCTCTCTCTCTATACACATCCTACAATAATATGGACCAGTTATTGCATGATGCGTACGACAATTATGAAAGGATTCAAGCTTTAAACAAAATTAATGCTGATAAGGAGAAAAAAAACGAGCCAAGCGGAGGCGTCGTGAGGACGAGGGAAATATGGAATCCTGCGCTAAAAAAAAATTAAATATTTCCAAGTATATGATAATAATACTCTGGATTGCGTCAACGGAGGTGGTGGATATGGATGGGCAAATTTATTTTAGCTTTCATTTCTCAATCTCTTTTTTGAAAGGTGAGATTGGATGCATCATGTAAGTATGTGTGTCTGCGTATGCGTGCGTCTCCCCCCCCTCTCTCTCTCTCCCTCTCTCTCTCACTCAATCTCTATAACTAACTCTCTCGCAAGATTATCTACGTATGTGTCTCTCTTTCTACTACATATACATGTGTGTGTATGTGTACGTATGTGTATGCGTGATATAAAGAATTATATTATTTCTTTGATTAATTATTCCTCTTGAAAACAGGTCCTTATAGAAGATTTTAAATCTTTGTGATTTCATCGTCGACAGCGGCGGTGGATTGGCAGTGGATGGTCCAAATTAATTATCATCTATTCTTGAGCCTTACCTTCCTCCAACAATATATATCTTTTAATGTATAAAATATTGTATAATTAATAATTTTATATATAAAATAAAAGACGAAATTATTTATCAATGGGTATTGTCTCGCGTGAATTATATTCGTAAAGGTAAATAGCCCGTCGTTAGACAACATGAGACCAAATGTGCATGATCGGTGAACACAAATATTAATAAAAATAACCCTCTTTTGAGTACGACAGATTATTTCAACGTGTAAAGCTGCAAGATCATGGATCTACAAATCAAATGCAAACAATGATTAGAAGTATGTTAACATTGAAAAATATATAAAAGTATGTATGTACATAACGATTATATATACATTTCAGAGAAATGATCTTGTACTAGTGTTGATGGCGGCGACGGGCACTGATGCCAGTCGAGAACTATAGTCCTTAAGCTGCAGCGGTGTGGTGGGTAGGGGTGAGGATAGTTCGTTTGGACACGCGCGCGCGCGCACGCTCGCACACAAGCAACGAACCCTAAATGCGTGTGCAAAAGTATATACGGCGCGTTGATTGTGTTCGAGCGTGCGGGTGCGGGTGGCCAAACGGATCATCCCTACTCCAAATGGGCAAACGTTCTCTGCTGGCATAATTTGACGGCGGAGGTGGATATACAGCGGTGATTTAATTTTAACTCAATCCTTTTCTCTGGCCGGTATTCATAGTCGATTCTTATTTCAAAATCAGGTAATTATGCATAAAAGCGACTTCCTCTCCGATTTGTTTTATTTTTAAATATGTTGTTGGGGATGTCTTCCCGAGTCATTTTATATATATATATATATATAAGGGGGGGACTCAAATAGTTTCGGAGATACAGGCTGAAAAAGGTTACAAATAATAATATAGGTTTGTAATATTTCACGCATACCGAGAGCCACCCCCACCCATCCCTGCATGCGGAGAGGTGT
>NW_011959339.1:0-1765 GCF_000949405.1 Vollenhovia emeryi | reverse complement strand
GGATTCCGCCTTAGCGTGAATCCGACACGATTCGAAGATTTCCATTCTTCAAAATTCGTTTGTAACGATCGAAACGGTCCAGCTCCTCCCGGTTCCGGACAGGATTCCGGCAGGAATTATTTATTACTCGAATAAATAATGTACTCAATCGGACACGCGGTTCCGATTGACGGTTGGAGGAGCTAGCGTTCTCGCGGTCGGTATTTGACGTGCTGTGTGTCGGTTCGAGTGAATCCTCCGTTCCTCCTGTTGCCGAATATGCTCAGCTCCAGGGCCGTCGGGAGGAAAGGAGGCAAAGTAGATCTTAATTCGCTTAATAGAGTCAGTCGCTTGGAAGGGATTCGGAAATAAGTCTGACAGGTGGTTTTCGGTATAACAATAGGAACAAGGTTTATTCAACGGATATCTACAGTGTAATAGAGGTAATTACAAAAGGTACGCCCTATATGTAAATACAAAGGAGAATAAGGATTAGTAAGTACAAGAGTCCGCCCTGTAGGTAAATATAAAAGAAAGAAGGAAGATTAGTGCGACGGATAGATACAAGGAAATCGTGGTAATTGCGCACGCGGCCTGAGTCGGAATACGAAATAACAAAGATACCCGGCTGGATTACAGTACAGGAAACGGTCGGTGAGGATGTTACACAGGATCCTCTGAAACGGAGCGAAGGAACAGGATTAACGTTACGGAGCTTACGGCTATCGCTAATTAATAATTCGTCTCCCACCCAAATATTCCCCCCTGTGTTCTATACCGGTCGGGGGTCAGGAAAAAAGGATAGGTTCAGGTCAGGAACACGCCCGAGCAGCGCCTCGTTATGCGTGTTTTCTCAGTAGCATATGTACACCGGGCAGCACCCCGTTACTGTGTACGCTACTGCGGACGGATAGGAGACCGGTAGGGGATCAGTAGCTTGCGTACATCGGGCAGCACCCCGTTCTCGTACACTACTGCGGGAGGGGGCCGGGGCACACGACGGAGCAGCGCCTCCACTTGCCGTGTACTCCGGAGTGGTATATCGCCGGACGGCAGTACCCGTTATACCGGCGTATACCGCAGCGGAAGTACCCGCTGCCGGGTGTCGTCGCTCGGTGCTCCGAGGAAAGACTGGACGCTCGCGTTTGCTCCGGAGGGGCTTTTATACCCCTGGAGCCTGGGCGCGCGGGTGGGGGCGGCGGGGGTAGGCGCGGCGTTGCCACCTCCGCGTTGTTATGGTAACCACGGCTCTGGTATGCGTGGAATGCGAGGAATGCGGCCACTTCCGGCCGCGCCTTCTCGGTTACCCCCGTTACACGTGGAATGCGAGGAATGCGGCTACCTCCGGCCGCGCCCTCCCGGCTACCCCCGTTACACGTTTTGTGTCCGCGGATTCCGCCTTAGCGTGAATCCGACACGATTCGAAGAATTCCATTCCTCAAAATTCGTTTTATGTCCGCGGATTCCACCTTAGCGTGAATCCGACACGATTCGCTTCCTCTATTAAACTCTCATCCCGAAATTACCCACTCATAGATTATTCTACTCATTTTAGTGGACTCACGAGATCCACATTCAAACCCCAGGCGGAAGTCGCGAGCCGTAATCAAAAGAGCGAGGAATCGAAGGAATCGGCGCGCGCGTTTGGTAGCCGCGCAGAATTGTCAGGAACAACCCGTTCAAGACCGAGACTCTTCTCCTCCCTCTTCTCCCCTCTGCGCTAGTCCCGACCGACAGGCCGAGGACCCTCCACCCTCTTCCTTCTCTCTACAAGATCCTCCTCCCC
>NW_011959338.1:0-1765 GCF_000949405.1 Vollenhovia emeryi | reverse complement strand
GCACACTTTCAAGAAACATCGAAAAAAATTAGATTTCGCTCCTAAACCTTCCTCTATGAGGAAGCCAGGTGCAAATTTCTAATTTGCACACTTTACTTTACTTTACTTTTTAAATAATATATTATATTGTTCTTCTGTTTTTTCAATCCAAATTTCATATATAATTCATTAAAATATAATTAATTAGTTCTTGAGTTATAGACATTTGAAATTTTTGGAAATCATTATTATTTGCGATAGTTAGAGCAACCACAGACATTTCTAAAAAAAAATTAAAAATTAAAAACCTTTTATCGGTCATCGCCATATTCAAGAGGTGTGCCTCTACCTATGCGTATTGAAACTTTTTGCTTCTACAAGTGTGTACATTTCTTCATTACATTGTGTACCATCACTTCTGAAACACCCTGTATAATGAAAAACAGGGGCCTCTACCTATGTTTATTAGGACTTTTTGCTATAATGTATACATTTCACCATTACATTTTGTAGCGTCACTTTTGAAACACCCAGTATAATGAAAAAGTATTCATGTACAGATTCCATGAAATTTCAAACATCTATAACTCAAAAACTAATCAACCGAATATTAATCAATTATATATGAAATAGGGTATGAAATAGGATAATATATGAAGTAGAAAAGACTGGAAAGAATAATAGAATTAGAAATAGCCCGATATCTCAAAATTTGCAAAATTTAGAGCAACCACAGGCATTTCTCAAAAAATTCAAGATTTGTCAAAAAAGAAACCCATTTACCGATCATCGTAAAAATCAATACCAACCTTCCTTTAGTGATTCTCGACATTTAAAAAAAATAAGCCCGATATGTCAAAAGCTAGTAAAGGCATAAATCAGATTAGATTTTAGATCAATAACAATGAATCCTGTGCCATTGCATAGTCCTTTCTTGGTATTAAAATTCCTTAATAGTATAATTGTAGCACTTATTTTTATTTTGAGTCGATGAACTGGCATTCCACAGGGTGTCACAGATTTTAAAAACTCATTCGAGAAATTCTTCTCCGAAAAATTTGCAACATTTTGTACCGATTTCACAAAAATCGAACCATAATCTCCCTGTACATGGAGACCTCGAAACCGATTTTGAAATTTTTTTATATTTTTCGGTATTTTGTCTTTTTTTCTTCTCTAAACTATCATTTTCACACCACCTTGTGGTACATAGAATGGCGCAAAAGAGCGAATGCGTGGGTGGGTGCGTGGATGGGCAAAACTTAAAAAAAACCCCATAGCAGCCTCCCCCAAAAAATTTGGAAAATTTCAAGACCAGTTGCAAGAAGATCGGTCCACAAATGCAGGAGGAGTTCGCGGTCAAACAAACAAAAACAGTGAATGCGTGGGTGTGTGCGTGGGTGGGCAAAACTTAAAAAAACCCTCCTATCAGTCTTTCCTGAAAAATTTAGAAAAGTTCAAGACCGTTTGCAAGAAGATCGGTCCACAAATGTAAATGGGGTTCGTGGTCAAACAAACAGTGTGAATGCGTGGGTGGGTGCCTAGGTGGGTAAAACTAAAAAAAACCACATAGCAGCCTCCCACGAGAATGTGGAAAATTTTAGGCCCGGTTGCAAGAAGATCGATCCAAAAATGCATGAGAAGTTCCAATTAATGCGTGGGTGGGTGCGTGGGTGGGCAAAAATTTAAAAAACCCCAATCGTCACAATCCCCCCCCCCAAAAAACCTCCTTAGCAGCCTCCCCCGAAAAATTTGGAAAACTTTAAAAAAAACCCCTTAGCAGCCT
>NW_011959337.1:0-1765 GCF_000949405.1 Vollenhovia emeryi | reverse complement strand
AGAAATAATTGTATGCGCAACGTCACTTTAAAATAAAAAGTAATATGTCACTCACTGATACGAGTCGCAACAGCAAAGTTGTACATTGCGAATTGTATATGTTAAACTAACAATACAAAAATGTATACGATTATTATAGACTAATCATGCAAAATCGAAACTATTGTATTAAATATACTTTATATTTTATATTTTTTAAAATAGGTATTTATTAAAACAATGATATAGAATACTGAAAGTCTTCCATTTAAATATGAACTCACAAAATTTTATACGCATGGTTTTGTCTCTAACACTTATTCAAATACTCGTTGGAATCATTTGAATAAATAAAATAAAAGCACAGAACAGATAATTCATTTTGCACAAGTAGCAAATAACAAAAATGTAAGACACTTACCTTACGATTTCTTTGCCGTTGCCCGATGCCGCTTGGGCCCTGCTCCTCCTCTCAGATTTTCTTGTTGCACTTACACTCACAACACTCACTCGCGAAATTTCGGACACTCCCGTACGCGATGTAAAATACCGTGAAATGCAATAAGCGACTTTACTTCCTGCCCGTTCGAGTTGCAAAGAACGACAGAGCGAATTACAGCGCGAACGCCCAAGTCGCACAAATATCTCTCTTCCCGAAAATGGAACAGATTACACGAAATCGATAGATAGTTAAAAGCGCGGTGCGTAAACGAGACGTAACCGCGACAACGTACCACGGTTTACTTTCATATTTTAGATGAGTTAGTCTCGTAAAATATCCATGTACACGTTAATAAAGAGCCGTCGCCTCAACGCGCAATTCGTTTCTCATTACGAGTTGTAGAAACTTAATAATTAATCTAGTAGCGTTACTTGTTACTGATAAAGGAGTCCAAATCAATAGCGTTTTATCCTTACATTCTTCACGATCGAGTCTTGGAAACCGACAACGCAAAAATAATACCATCGCAAGGAGCGACTCGCGCCACTGCTTGCCGGCTCGACGTTCGGCGAGCGAATGATAGCGCAGCGACCTTCAGGTAAACAATGGCCCGCGTAACGTCGTACGTCACCGCGCCGAGTGAAAAACAACAAAAAAAACGTTGAGAATTCGTTGGCCCATCTACGTAATGGAAAATTCCGTACTTATCACTCGCTCGCCGAACGTCGAGCAGGCAGGCAGCAGCGAGAGTTGTTCCGTGCGTGATATTATTTTTACGTTACCGGTTTCCAAGACTCGATCGCGAAGAATGTAAGGATAAAACGCTATTGATTTGTACACCTTTATCAGTGACAAGTAACGTTACTCAATTAATTATTAAGATTCTAAAACTTGTAATGAGAAACGAATTGCATGTTGGAGCGACTGCTCTTTATCAACGTGTATATAGATATTTCACGGGACCAACTCATCTAATTGTAAAACATGAATGTAAACCGTGGTACTTTGTTGCGGTTACATCTCGTTTACTTATCGCTTGAAAATTTGTTCACATTATTTATTTCGAGGTTTAGATTGAATGACAAAGATGCAAGTTGTTAGTTTGAGTAATTTGTACGATAGAAAGTCACGGGATGCCTATTTGTTAATGATATTCCGCGCGTTTCGCGGTATTTCATCGCGTACGGGAGTGCCCGAAATTTCGCGCGATCGATGATTTTCGCGAGTGTTTTGTGAGTGCAACAAGGAAATCGGAGAGGAGGAGGCCTGCTGGGAGGCATCGGACAACGGCGGAGAAATTGTAAGGTAAGTGTCTTACATTTTTATATTATTGGTAATTATTTA
>NW_011959336.1:0-1765 GCF_000949405.1 Vollenhovia emeryi | reverse complement strand
AAAACCGGAAGATGAGGTCGATATCGAAATTATGCAGCTAATTCAGCAATTACAAGTTGACTAAACCGTTTAAAAAACATATTTCTTGTCGCAGGAACAATTTACACAATTATTTACAACATTACACACGCGCGCGCGAGCATGATCAATGATTTGATTATATTTTTGTGTGTTGGTTATTAACAACAAATTTACATTGTTAACGTAATTCTAATATCTATTGGATCATGAATTAGTTACACGTGGAATTATGATTCCACGTGTAACTAATTCATATATTTAAAATACCCTGAAATAAGGAATCTAAAAATTACTATTTGTTTATTTGATTGTTTATAATAATGGATATTGTTACAATCAAGTTTACAATCAAGTTTTGTTAGAAATCATTATTATAGTAATTTTAGACCAATTAAGTTAATAAACTAATTATTTCTGTGATAAAGCACGAGGAACCATAATTTCTTTCAATAATTTGTTAATAACAATTAAGTTAAATTATTATTGAATTATTTTGTTTCTTATGATGGGACAGTATTGATTTTCATCGATAGTAAGGTTGTTAAAGTAGCTTGGAGTCAGATAAAAAATAATTTAGTCGAAAAGTGCTAGTTTAACACATTTTTTTTCTTACATATTTTTGCATCAACACAAAAAATCAAAATTCGGCTCTCACAGTTCTCTTCAGAATTTATTTCCAAGTATTTCTGTTCAAGAAACATTCAAATCGGTTAAGAAATACGACCTGTAGCCTATTTTGAACAAGTGTTTGTCCGTTCCAGACCACTGTATCGGCGATCGTGGGCGTGACGTCGATGGGCCGCATACCTATAGTCCGATGCTTTCGTGCGTTGTAATCTGATACGAGACGTGACAGCGCGTCGATCCATCTATAGTTTCCATTTAATGTAAACATCTTCCACATATCGTTCTTTAGCGTGCGATTGAATCGTTCGACGACCGATGCCTTCATCACGGAATAGGTAGAATAATGGTTAATGTTACGTTTCTTCAAGAGTTTCTGCACATTCGCATTGTAAAATTCCTTTCCATTGTCAGTTTGTAAATTTTTCGAACATCTTCCATCGACCCGAATTATCTTTGCGATTGCCGCAGTAACTTCGCATCCGCTCTTGGCCTTGAGCGGTACGGCCCATGCATGCTTGCTCAGCACATCGATAACAGTAAGTATGTAGTGGTAGCCTCTGTTGAATCGCGTGTAAGGACGCATCTCAACTACATCAGCTTGCCACAGATCGTCGTACCCGCGCACTATGATACACGTCTTCGCGGAAAATTTCTTCTCGCTGGAGCGTGCAGTTCCTTCACTAATTGCCGCTTCTCAGATGTTGTCCTTTCAGCCATGAGCAAATGATTTTAAACGGGGAACGGAACAGGGACCGATCGTATATCAAACGGAACAGGGACCGAACGTATATCGAATGGAACGAGGATCGACCGTACGTCGATCGGGAACATACGTTCGCGTAACGTACGTTGAACGGGAACGGAACGGGGATCGATCGTATGTCGATCGGGAACGCACGTTCGCGTAACGTACGTTGAACGGGAACGGAACGGGGATCGATCGAGAACACACGTTCGCGTAACGGAGAGAGATTTAACTTATTGGCGATGAGTCATACACTGAATCATTTCGTGAAGTTCGTTTATCATATTCTGCATGCTATTTTGGTACGTTACTATCTTCCTCTCCATTTTATCCTGTCGATCTTTCAAAATTTGCATGTTCTGTTGAACGTAT
>NW_011959335.1:0-1765 GCF_000949405.1 Vollenhovia emeryi | reverse complement strand
GTTTATAAGATGAAATGTAAGGCAAACTGTGACTTTAGATGGGTTACAATGATTAGAAGGTGTGAAATGAAAGGCAAACTGTGATTCTAGATGGGTGTCGAGTCTTTATAACATGAAAGTGACCAAGATTTACAACATTTAGGCACTCTAGAATATACTGCTTTACAGAAATATGCAAAAAAGTGTGATTCCAAGTGTTTTTTTCCAAGTTTTTGGAGAGTGACTTTTGAAAAATCGACCTCAAATTTCATGTCTCATTATGTTCGCGGGGTCGAGAAACGCATTTTGGACATGGAAAATTTCAGTCCGGTAAAGTCCGGTAAAGTCCGGGAGATGTCCGGGAGAAGTCCGGCACATCCCTGGTTGGTTATCGTATGTCAATAATATATATATCAAATAATAATCGTATGTCACATTCACAATATTTTTACACTGTGGACACTCAATGTCTTGACGAATTACTTTTTTTTCGCTCAAATATCTAATGAGCTCATCTTTTTTATACGTGAGATGAAGAAACTCGTGAAGTAACATCTTACGTTAGTAGCACGTCGCGAGTCGTAAGCTTGACGAGTGAAATTCGACTGTAAGGGATTTGTTGTGATGTTACTGTGGGTAGCTTACTCTCATTCGTATGCTTAATAATGTCAAAGACACTTATACATTCTTTGAATTGTATATGGTGTCAGAAACTTTCCACGTGAGGCCATCCTAAACGTACATGATAGCGTGAACTACATAGCATTTGCGAAACTTCTATTCTCCATAACTTTTTAACGAACAACGAGCGACGGCTAAAACCTTCTGAAGGTCACTCAGTAAGGTGACCTTGACAACATATGCCAAGGTCAAGGTCATTGGGGCTGGGTCCGTGTTTGTAAAGTTTTACATACTATTTTATTATAAAGATATCAATTTGACAAATATTTATGCATATGAATTGAAATTAAAATTATTGAACTTGGTTTCTAGGTATAAGGCAGAGCATCTTCGAAAAACTTTCCCAATGGAACAGCTGAATTTGGCTGTCAAGAATGCAGCGGATACAAATACAAAGCAAGAATGTATAGCTGTTGATGAAGCGTTATCAATGTTTACAAATGCAGATTTAACAAAATATCAATATGAGGTTATTCGTGAAACATTGAAAAGAAACGGATTTGATATTTTGCCTACTTATGAAAAAGTTTTAGAAGCTAAGAAGGAATGTTATCCTCAAGAAATAAAAATAACGGTAATTATGCATAAAAGCGACTTCCTCTCCGATTTGTTTTATTTTTAAATATGTTGTTGGGGATGTCTTCCCGAGTCATTTCATATATACACTGGTCAAAAAAATTAACGCAACAAGAAATTTACATCAAAATTTGGCGAATTTCAATTAAGCGTAACTTCGCGAAAACTGGTCGAATTGAAAAGTTTTTTTTTTCATTTTATAGGGCAAAGCCTCTGCTTTAAGAAGCTCTTATTGGAATTTGCATTCACTCTTCCCATTTCCCGGAACTTTCTCAAAATCATGACCATCCCAGATAGCATTTTGACATCCAATGTATATACATTGCATATACATCAGTGTATATGACATATCCTATGAACATGCAGTGATATATCAACGACATACATTGGATATCGTAGGTATGTGCAAATGCAACGCGCTGTAGATGCAATTTATATCCATGCAATATACATGTGTATATTTGCCGAACATTCTATGTACATGTGTTTATTGAAAAAAAAAAATTTTTTCAACTAGTTTTTTCAATAA
>NW_011959334.1:0-1765 GCF_000949405.1 Vollenhovia emeryi | reverse complement strand
CACTGTCCCATCGTGGAACAGCACGGCCTCGGTCTTACCGATCGCCGCCTCGAGGCCCAGACTGCGGATGGAGTCGACTATTGCTCCGGCTGCCACCTCCGCCCTAGAGATGGCCTCCCCCCAATCGCGGCCTCTGGCCGTCACGAGCGTGTCGTCTGCGTAGCAGACGACGTGACAGCCGGGGGGGGGGGTGTTTTATATACCTACAAGTTTCTGTAATATTATAAATAAGATTTATTTTTTATTAATAACTCTTATTGTTAGTATAATATTGAAAAAATGTTTCCTTTATTAAATATTCATTTTGAATGTTTTTTCTTTCAGGATTTAATGAATTTAAGCAATATGTATATAAAAACTTTGTTGTGCTTAAGCAAAAGTTAGATTTGGTTTTACAAAATCAATCAGATTTATTGGAGCAATGGAAAAATAACAATTCAATCGATATTCAAAATGATGGAACTACAGATGTTATGTCAAAATTTCCAATAGAAAATGATAATAATTTAAATCAATTGGAAGAAGCCCTCATCGATAATAATTATCGCAATAAATTGGTAAAATAGATATTTATATTTGTTATTTTTTATAAAATTTGTAAATTTAATGCAAAATATTTATTTATCACTTTTTATCTATTATACAAAATAAAACGGTTTTTTATTTTTATTACAATTTTTAAATTTTTATAACTCTTAGTTTTATTATAAAATTTAAAATTGTATCAAATATTTCAAATATAACAAATATGAAAACCTTTTAATTTATATTTCTTTATTGAAATATATTATTACAGGAAAATGAACTTTCCAAAATTGGTGGTAAAAATTTAAAACAGTTCACTATAAATATAATGAAAAGAATTTTTACTGTAACTATTGCGAAAGAATATAGCTGGTATGACAAAAAAACAACGAAACTTTTTCAAATTTAAAACTGTGCTCAGCAATTATCAGTAAGTATACATATATACCAGCCTGCGTGCGTGCGTGCGTGCGCGCGTGCGTACCTGTAAATGAAAAATACTCGTATGTTGCTGCTATTTGTATGTTCATATATATTTCAGATGGAGTTCAAAAGAAGTATCCCCAAGCGACTGAATATGAAATTTCAGAACCAATTAAATCATGGTTTCGTCATGCATCCGAAAAAGCTACAAAAATCGCTGCTGGGCATAATTGAATAATTGTCTACTCTTTATTCTATTTAATTTCATTTACACTGTGTTCAAAAGCCTACAAGTAGAGTGCAATATTTGGAAATGCGCAAATGTATTTTTTGTATTTAATTGAAAAAAAACTTAATTTCTGTTTGTATTACGTTTTGTTATATATATTTGTACTTATATATATATTAGGGTGGAGCATTCAAAAAAATTTTTAATTTTACAACGCCCGTAGGTGGAAGCGATGCGAATTTGTTTAAAAATAAAAATTTGAAAAGTCTTGACTCGATCGGAGCTCATCTTCTGCCTCCAACTTTAGTTTGAAAATTTGATTATAGGAGTAAAATCATAAAAATTAAAAAAAACGCAATTAAAAATTTTAAGAAATTTTTAATTCTATTTTCATCAACAGTTTAAAGTGTTATATTCTAGTATATTAAAAAATTAAACCAATTGAAATATATGTATAAGAGCAGGTCATTTTGTGTTTACGTTGGACGTACACACAAAATGACCTGCTCTTATACATATATTTCAATTGGTTTAATTTTTTAATATACTAGAATATAACACTTTAAACTGTTGATGAAAATAGAATTA
>NW_011959333.1:0-1764 GCF_000949405.1 Vollenhovia emeryi | reverse complement strand
ATGTAAATTTCTTGTTGCGTTAATTTTTTTGACCAGTGTATATTTTTATAAGTTTATATTCTATAATAAGGGATCTTCTTCTATGTATATAAACTTGTATAAATTCTTCTTATGTATATATTATTTTATTATATCTTCTCGTATTACTTTCTGCTTTACGAATTACGGTGTTATACTTTTCACATTATAAATGATTTTTTAAGAATGTTTTTGTAATTCATAGGTCCTTACCAATGCCAAGGAAGGGCGCAGTTTCAGCGCCCTTATACATGGCATGGTTGGAGACGCTTACAAGGGATATGCCACCGACGATTTTAGTTCGCGGAAATCATACATCGGTATTGACATTCTACTCGTAGTCCAGCGAGAATAATCTAACTATATCTGGTATGTTTCAACAATAATAATAAAACAAATTTTAATTGAGACATCAATTTCTCACTTGCACGTTTTAATATCGATTATAATTAAAAATACATTTTCCCCGAGAGATATAATCTCTATGACGATTACATAACTTTTGCAATTATCTTTAGTCCTTCGAAATACAGGTAGTTAAGGCCTTCTATTCGTAATCATATTAAAACGTTTTATAGAGATTTAACGCCCGTTTTCGCCAAGTTTGGAAAGTGGGCTTGCGTCGTTCATTAGCAGAATGAAGAAATGGACGAAGCGAATTGGAGATTCTAATAGGTGACTGATAAAGTTGCTAAACTCGAAGATTGTAATGACGAGCACAACGAAAGAACCTTAGGGAGCTCAACCATCGATATGACCCAACAGGATTCTTGAATGTGTGCGAATATGACTTGGGTGTCCCGATTGAAAAATATACTGAACATTAGCGATGAGAAAATACTAAGTAAAAGAAGAGTTTCTTGACAGAATGAGCGAACCTTTTACCTCTGATCGAGCAATGAATGACAAAAACAATCTAGAAAGAAATCCCAGTTTGATAATAGATAGTGTTAGATATGTCAAATTTTAGAAAAAATAGAATAATAAAATAGAAGTGGTTGAGAAAGACATAAATAGTGAAATAGTGATTGAAAAATGAGAAGAAAAATAATAAAGCAGGAAGAAAATAGGGACATATTTTACGGGAAAGTTTTATTGTGATTGAATAAGATTGCTCGGATTAGAAATATGTATTAGCGTTCTTATTGTAAATAACTCGACTATTTTTTATTAAGTTTAAAAATGTCAAAGTTTCTCTAAAACAATGTACAATGTAACTATTTAAGATTTTAGATATTATTAAAATTATTTAAAAAGACTTTTTGCATGTTCTTCTCATGTCATTTTCATATAACGTACGTGAAGCTGTTTTCAGCATTATTTTTCGAATTTTATAAAAATTTGCCAAAAAACGCAATAAATGAATAACGAACAAACAATAAAACTATTAGGTTGGCAAATAAGTCCGTTCGGTTTTTTTAGAATAAAATAAAACAATTTATTGATATACAAAGTAAATTTTAATCAATCATTAGTGTTATGATAAATACATCTTTTTTTTCTATCGGCTGTTTTTTTTATAAAATCAACAGAACTATTATTAAAAAGTATCAAGAACTACAGAACTCGACTGCATGCGATAAGAACTCCATTTTATTTTTGATCTGCTGGGAAATGATATGCCAACTTCACAGGCATCATCAGAAATTCGGAATGCCTGTGAAGTTGGCATATCATTTCCCAGCAGATCAAAAATAAAATGGAGTTCTTATCGCATGCAGTCGAGTTCTGTAGTTCTTGATACTT
>NW_011959332.1:0-1764 GCF_000949405.1 Vollenhovia emeryi | reverse complement strand
TTTGTGTCAACTGTCATCAGCATATCTATTTGGTTAAATAGCGACAAATGTCATCGCGGAGATTTACCAATTTAACCAAATAGATATGCTGATGACAGTTGACACAAATCAATATCGATTTGAACTATTGAAAAAAACATTTTAAATTATTTCTAAAATTCATTGCAAATAAACAGAAACAGTTTCTTAATAAAACTCTTGCATACATGTTTACACTAATTTCATTAATGTCAAAGACGTGTGGTTCAAGAAAGCACCTTAATCACTGGCCATTTTGTCATCCCTGAGCGCGCGAAATTCTAGCTTTGCTATTCGAGATGTTTAAACTGTTCCCATTTGAAAACTATTATAGCCTCGACTTTTTCGTATTAGAATTTTCGTCTCAAAATGTTACAAAGTACTTGTCATTAAAATATTTATCGCCAATTTAGGTACACCCTGTATATTGTACTACTGTGATCAAATTGAAAGGTGACTTTGTAAAATGAAAAACCTTTATTTATTCTTGAAAATCCATTTCGTCCCCTTCAAAATAATCCCCATCGGCTCCAATGCACTTATGCCAACGAAGTTTCCAGTCCTCGAAGCACTTCGCAAATTCTTCCTTCTTTATGGCCTTCAGCTCCTTCTGCGATTCGGTTTTTATCTTTTCAATCGAGTCAAAACGGTTTCCCCGAAGTGGCCTTTTGAGTTTGTTGAACAGCCAGAAGTCACACGGTGCTAGATCAGGTGAATACGGCGGTTGTGGAACGATCTTCGTTGAATTTTTGGCGAAATGGTCTCGAATAATCAATGCAGTGTGTGATGGCGCATTATCGTGATGCAAATACCACGAGTTGTCTCGCCACAAATCTGGTCTATTTTTGCGGATAGCTTCACGCAAACGACCCATAACACCAAGGTAATACTCCTTATTGACAGTTTGGCCAGGCGGAAGGTATTCAAAATGAACGACACCACGATGATCAAAGAAAACAGTGAGCATCACCTTGATTTTTGAGCGTGATTGACGTGATCTCTTTGGTCTCGGCTCACCTTTTGCACGACATTCACTCGATTGGTCGGTTGTTTCCGGGTCGTATGCGTAGATCCAAGTCTCGTCTCCCGTAATAATGCGTTGCAAGACGTTCTGGTAGTCAGAAAGCATCTCTTTGCAGACATCAACACGACGCTGTTTTTCGAAGAAATTGAGTGTTTTTGGAACCAAACGAGACTTGACTCTTTTCAAGCCCAAAACATTCTTTATTATCGTCTGCACTGATCCAAATGATATGTCTAAAGTATCAGCAATGTCTCTAATTGTCAATCGACGATTTTGGAGCACCATTTCTTTCACTTGAGTGACGTGATGTTCATCAGTTGATGTTTTCGGCCGATTCGAAACCACATTCTTCTCAACACTTCCTCTGCCACCTTTGAAATCGTTGTACCACTTGTAAACATTTTTTTTAGACAGAGCCTGATCACCGAAGGCCTTCTGCAACATCCTCAACGTTTTCGCGGCAGAAATATCATTTCGCAAACAAAATTTGATGCAACTTCTTTGCTGAATAAATTCGGACATTGTAAAAATCGCAGGAATAACTTTTTGCTGTTTACAAAACCAAGCGTAACCTAGCAACTAACGCAGCTATATACCTGACATTTGGCACAGATGTCAGTAACAGTACTACCAACTTACAGAAAAAATATTTTACGGATTGGATAAACCCGCGGAGTTTAAATGAAATACCCACATAGCACTGACGTAACAAGGATATCCTT
>NW_011959331.1:0-1764 GCF_000949405.1 Vollenhovia emeryi | reverse complement strand
TCATGGGTATGGGCATGGTGGAAGTATACAAGGTGAACCATTGCGCATGAAGAGAGGGGGTAGCCATCCTTCCAGCCTAGAGAGCCTCTAGGAGAGAGAGGCGCCAACTCGTCACGTGACCAGCCCTTCCGCGATTGGCTGGCAGAACTTGAACAGAGATTTCTATTGCGACGCCAATGCATAACAGATGTGATAGAAACTGATGACATGAAACGTGTGGGGTTAGCGATCGTTGGTCATAATTAGTTATTTCTAAACATTGTAATATATTTTTTTATATCACAACATTTTTAACACGATAGAAGGTAAGTTCTATATAATAAAAATTACAATTTATTTCAAAAAATAAATTTTAAGGAATTTACATTTAAGCGTTAAAACTATATGTTTATTGCAGGCTTAGAGAATATTCTTGTTTTCTGAAATAAATATTAAAAATTGATTTGTTAATTTTGTCGATATAAAAACGTTTTTGTCAGATAATTTGTATATATTACAGACAACATTCGCTATGCCATCAAGTCGCTCTGCATATAAATGTTGCAACACAAGCAATGAAGAATACTCATTATTTACATATCCACGTAATAATACATTAAAACAAAAATGGATTACTGCAGTTGGAAGAGGCAAGAACTGGTCACCTAGCAGTTCTCAAAAACTTTGTGAAGTAATGTGCAGTAATGTGCAGTATGCTCTAACTTTGCACTTCAAAAGATGTAACAATATAATTTATTGTTCGACTTAAAGTATGTTTATATTTGTCTTCTTTTAGGTACACTTTATGCCATTAGAAATTGAGTTTGTTGGGCGCAAACAAGTGAAACTGGATTCAATTCCTTCTCGTTTCGATACGTGCCAATTGTTATTGAAAGAGCCAGCCATCAAGAAGCAGCAAGCAAATTAAGCCATCAACAGCCTTAAATATTAATAATACGTCCAGTAAAAAGACTTGTTTTAAAATGAAACGGGGAACATCTGTCCAACATCAGCATGGCTGTGTGTAGACTTCCAAACCATTAACCATAGAGGAAATACAAACTACTGCGAAGTCTCAAGAAATTGATACAGAACAAATGGATGAAATGAAAAAAAAATACGCAGAGAAAATGGTATGTTGAGAACAGTTGTTTCCCTCCTAAGTCTTTTTACTGGACGTATTATTAATATTTAAGGCTGTTGATGGCTTAATTTGCTTGCTGCTTCTTGATGGCTGGCTCTTTCAATAACAATTGGCACGTATCGAAACGAGAAGGAATTGAATCCAGTTTCACTTGTTTGCGCCCAACAAACTCAATTTCTAATGGCATAAAGTGTACCTAAAAGAAGACAAATATAAACATACTTTAAGTCGAACAATAAATTATATTGTTACATCTTTTGAAGTGCAAAGTTAGAGCATACTGCACATTACTGCACATTACTTCACAAAGTTTTTGAGAACTGCTATAGGTGACCAGTTCTTGCCTCTTCCAACCGCAGTAATCCATTTTTGTTTTAATGTATTATCACGTGGATATGTAAATAATGAGTATTCTTCATTGCTTGTGTTGCAACATTTATATGCAGAGCGACTTGATGGCATAGCGAATGTTGTCTGTAATATATACAAATTACATGACAAAAACGTTTTTATATCGACAAAATTAACAAATCAATTTTTAATATTTATTTCAGAAAACAAGAATATTCTCTAAGCCTGCAATAAACATATAGTTTTAACGCTTAAATGTAAATTCCTTAAAATTTATTTTTTGAAATAAA
>NW_011959330.1:0-1764 GCF_000949405.1 Vollenhovia emeryi | reverse complement strand
CACACCTAACTAAGTTATACACCTCCATTTGTGTGAAAAGTCACACACGCCAATAAAATCAAACATCCATTCGTGCATGAAAAAGTCACACACTTACAGACGTCTTGAAACGGCGGACACACATCACATGCGATAAAGTGTGTAATATTCACACACTGCTTCTAACAGTGTTGGTATTCAAAACTCAGAAAAAATTTTTCATGAAAACAAAGCTTGCGCTATGAGGGAGCAGAAAACGAGACTAAAAAATCGTAGTAAATGAAACAATCATAGCAATACAAATAATACATTTCTATAGTAATATGCAATGCACTTTTTATAGAATATTTAATTCTAGAAAAAGATCATAGTTTTAGAAAAAAATTATTTAAAAACATATAAGTCTAAAACATAATATTATAAGACTAGTTAGTATTATGTTATAGTTATACTATTATAAATATATGTATTTGGTCTAACAGCACGAAATTTTTTGCATAAAATATTTTGTTATTTTGGAAACAAATTATTTTGTTTTGTTATTATTATTTTTTAATTAAAACTTTTGTTCCATTGGAATACGTCTGGGGCTCGATTCTTGAATTTATTCGAAAGAGAAACGTATGCGAAAATTGTACCCTCACAGAAAAGTTGAAAGCCGATTGGTTAAAAATCACGCGAATAGCCAATCGACTTGCAACTTTTCTGTAAGAGCAGAATTTTCGCATACGTTTCTCTTCGAATGAATTCAAGAATCGAGCCCGTGGTTATTCACACTTTTAACAATGTTTTTATATAAGTTTATGCTAAAACGTTACATATTTTTTAATACTTGGCCTGACAATCATGTACAGAACTTATATTATTCTTTATTGAATATAATATTTTTAATATCAAAGCATAAGCGCTGAAAAAACTAGTGTGTAGAAATTTTATTTTAGTTTCGACACAATTTTGTAATTTTATTTTACATATTTTTGTTTAAAATTATCCTGTATTTTAAATGTTTGTAACTTTATTTTTATTATAGCCTTTTAGTTTACGAGAAAATTAAAGAAGTTCTGTTTGCGCATCAAAAAGAGCTAAATAATCGTTTTCGGATGTTTTGTTGCAGAATCCCAACAACTCATCATCAGAAGCATCAATATCCCTTCCTCTGTGAAAGTTGGCGATGTCGATTATGTGATCCTCGACTGCGATTATGTTCTGGAAGACACTTCGAGCAAAGGGTTAGTGGTCAAGTGGTTCTTCAACGACAACCAACTGGTTTACCAGTGGATCCACGGCAGAAGTCCCTTAGCTGACGAGCCGGCCGCGAAATATGTCGATTTGACATACAAGGCTAGCGATGATCCTTTCACCGAGTATCGAGCCATGAAGTTAAATAAACCAGGAATTGATCTAACTGGTGATTATATGTGTGTGATATCGACGTTTGAGGACGAACGGGCGGCAAATGCCTCTATGGTAATCTACTGTAAGTATCTCTTTATAATATATAGTAGCTATAATGTAGGTATATTTTTTCACTACTTTTTCATTAATAAAATAATTATTTATAAATAAAATAATTTTTGTAAATATATTTCTCGTAAGAAATAACAAGTATATGTAGGGGAGACCGGGGCGAAGTCGTCACCTTTTTTTCGATGCCGGTTTTTAACAACAAAATACATAATTTTAGTGAAATGTGGTGTACCGTTGTAAAAAGTGAATCCTTGGCTATAATGTTTTCTATGTATTTTTGGTCTACATCGCTTTGTTCAATCGGTATAGAGTAAAAAT
>NW_011959329.1:0-1763 GCF_000949405.1 Vollenhovia emeryi | reverse complement strand
CCAATCAGCGCGCGAGCCCAACGGACAGGAGAAGAGGCGCACGCGATGGGCACGCTCGGCCGTAGCCGTCAGCGAGCGGACGCATACACCGAGCGGAGGCGGAAGGTTAGACGGCCGAGTGTGCCCATCGCGTGCGCCTCTTCTCCTGTCCGTTGGGCTCGCGCGCTGATTGGCCCAAATTATTAATTTTCAATAATTAATTACTCGGAACGTAGTGATCGAATCGACTTGTAACAAACGGCATTTTTCTTAGATTTTCGCGCGCTATCCGACGGTATACTGCCAAAGCGATGATTTATTAACACCCTGTATACAATAGATTCACGATTTTCAGAAAAATTACAAGTTGGGCTACTAAATCCTACCTTGTGACCCACATTGGCGTGTTCACATATGTTGTTTAGTTTTAGATAGGGGTCTTACTTGAATGTCTATTAGTATATACAATATGTTACCACCTCCACACTCCTGCTTCCTGACTCCGAGGCGCTCCTCGGCGTACTCCTGTACCTGTTCCTGATTCCGAGGTGCTTCTCGGCGTACTCCTGTACCTGTTCTTGATTCCGAGGCGCTCCTCGGTGTACTCCTGTACTTGTTCCTGACTCCGAGGCGCTCCGAGGCGTATATCTGTATCCGTTCCTGGCTCCGACCATCCTCCTTAACAACGGGCGCCCCCGTGCTTCGGAGGACCGGAGTCTTACACACTTAACGAGGCATTTCTCGGCGTGTTCCTGTACACATTCCTGACTCCGAGGCGCTCCTCGGTGTATTCCCGTACCTGCTTCTTAACGAGGCGCTCCTCGTATCGACGTATCCGCGACCAATTATAGGCTCCGGGGGGAATTATTTTGAAGGATTCTTTAAATTTTAAGACCAAGTCTAGATTCGATAAATAATCAGGCCATTCTTTTCTTTCCCTTTTTTCAGCCTCCCGAACTATTCCGAAGCCACATCACAAAACTACTCCGTTCCGAGTTGCACTATCAAGCGTTATACTAACCGTTCAATATACATATAATGCCCCAGATAGCACATGGACATTCAGTGGATGTCCATTGAACGTCTACATTCTGGACGTCGGACATCTATTTTTGGTCCAAATAAGATTCGTCGGACGTCTGATGGACATCCATAACACATACGTTTGACACAACCTCGAACATCCATAAAATATCTGAGATTTGTACGTTGTCGAACCTGTTTTGGACTTATCTTGGATGTTTTAACGATATCCAAAATTAATTCAAAATAGGTCGAAAGTAGGGTAGGTATATAGTACGGTTAAAATTCTATTTTTTAAACTAATTTAAAAAATGTATTAAATTACATAGTCATCTAAAGTATATTCAGGTTATTGAAGATTATCCATGATCCAGACAACTCGCTGTTGCATCATATCGGCTCGCCTCTTATACTAATACGGAATGATTTTTACTTACGAGAAAGACTAACGCGCGGTCGCCACGCCGCGGCAGTGAATGGTACTAGTGCAATATATTCAAGTTAATGTTCATCAAATTCTATGAGGGAATCAGGCGTACCAGATCAGGCACATGTCAGGGATTCCTTATTAGGGCATTCTTTACTTCCTCCCTATCGGGCCCTGACCATACATAAGGCATGCATGATTTTATTTCTACTCGGGTAACGGACGTGTTTTTGACAAATGTGTACCTATATTTTGGATAGGATTTTTAATAATTAAATATTAATTAACCAATTTATTTCATTGTATTTATATCTTGTCATACTTAGTATATTAC
>NW_011959328.1:0-1763 GCF_000949405.1 Vollenhovia emeryi | reverse complement strand
CACTTCGCGGCCGATTTTCAATTGCTCCTCCCAGCGCTACCCCTCTTACCTTGCTGTCCCTCGCGAAGCCAACGAGCCGCTCGAGGCTCAGAAGCGTAAATGTGTTTTCAATAGCTTTCCTCGTCACCCTTGAGGTACTATTGTTGACGCGTTTTTTTTATAGTGGTATCCCCAGTAGGCATAATCCACTGATGACTGATACGACCTTTAATCAACCGGGCAGAAGCAGAAATAAATGATGACTATTTAGACCGATTTTCGGAAGTTTTCACAGGCGTGCTCATGCATGGCAACGATTGTTACAACTTATCGATTTCTCTGGCAACAGTCAGTTACAGCGTCAAATGTTTTTTAACGTATTTGCGTTCACAAGTCAGTCGTGTTTGTTTCTCGAGAAGATTTATCAGCAGGACCGAGGCAGCGCAAAGGTTTGGTTCTTATTCTTCTTATAATAAGATAACTGGCAGAATGGATAAGAGGTATGTTAAAAAATATAAATCTTGGGAAGTTAATTATTTTTTCAGTTTCATTTCCCATTAAATGATATGTTTACTCTGCGGTTTTAAACCTTCAGTAGTAAAACAATTTGTATTACAGGGGCATTTTCAGAGGTATCATTTGGTTGCATATTCTAATTATTCACAATCACAAAAATTAAATGTGATTGAAGGATTAAAATTAGTTTATCAAGAAGGTGCAGTAATACCATCTTGTAATTCTTCTCAAAGATCCCTGCTAGCTTCCTACAATATTTCTCTGCTTATAGCACAAAATTCGAAGCCATTCACCGAAGGTATTTTTGTGAAAAACTGTATCATCGCAGCAATAAAAGCTTTCGGTAATTCCTTGAGTCTCGACGAAGCAATGAGCATTCCTCTCAGTGCAAAAACAATAACGTCAAGAATTACTGACATCGGTAATTCTGTGGAGGAAAAATTAAAAAACCTTTTAAAATCATGTAAATATTATTCCTTATGTCTCGATGAGAGCACCGATATCCGACACGTAAGCCAACTGAGTATTTTTACTCGAATCGTGCAAAACGATTTCTCATGTGTCGAGGAGCTTATAGATTTCGTCCCTTTACATGACACGACAACAGGTCGTGATATTTTTTGGCAGTGGAAAAACGCTTAAAAAATTTGAAATAGATTTAAACAAATGTTCTTCCATTACAACTGATGGCGCGAAAGCTATGACAGGGTCAAAGATAGGATTCGCCAGGCAATTAAAGCAGCAAAATTTTAATATCCCTATTATACATTGCATAATTCATCAGGAAGCACTAAGTGGTAAAGTTGTAAAACTGTCAACAGCTATGGACACCGTTACTAAAATAATAAATATAATAAAAGGTGGACACAAGTTCCTTACACATCGGAAATTTCAATTATTTCTTCACGAACATAATGCTATTCACACAGATATCCCACTTTATTGTCCAGTACGTTGGCTTAGTGCTGCAAAATGTTTGGAAATATTTTTTGCAATAAGAAAAGAGATTCTCCTTTTCTTGCCAGAAATGAATAATCAAAAATTTCAGGAATATATATATCTTTTAGAAGACATCACATTTCTTTCTGAACTTGCTTTTATTACTGACATGACTAATCAACTTAGGCTTCTCAATTTAAAGCTGCAAAAAAAGAATCAAAACATTTCCCAATTAGTTAGTCATGTTGATTCTTTCCGAGAGAAATTACAGTTATTCAAATCTCATTTAAATGACGATATCCTCCATTTTTTTCCTTCATGCCAGATTT
>NW_011959327.1:0-1763 GCF_000949405.1 Vollenhovia emeryi | reverse complement strand
TTTATACATCACGAGACACGGTAGTGTTTCACGCCAAGTATAAGCGAAAAGTTTTAAAGTAACAAGCTAGACCACGCGCGCCAAGACCGACCGTGTAGTTTACGCGAGTGCGCGAGTTGACGGGTCTTCGGAATTTCGGATCTCAACAACGGCTGATCCGACGAACTTGAGACTGCGCTTAATCGATAGCTTGGGTACGATTTGTATAATAATCCTGCGTGCCCCATGTGTGGATATTGCTTGCAATGCAAAGTCCGCGGTTGTGAATTCGCGTTAAGAAACGTCGTCTGCCGCGCGTGGCGCTCGCAAGCGCGGCTGACGTGACTGACGTTACGAGCGCCCGTAAATAGAGTGATAGAGTGAACCTAACCTTTGTGCAACGAGGACGATCTGTTAATAAGGCATACCCTGTTTCATAACAGTGCTTTCGAGAATTTCGCAGCTTGTGCACGACCCTTTTACTGCCGATGGAGGGTATTGTCGGCGACAGTGCCAAAAGTATGTCGACCGCGACATGAACGTTGCGCGGAAGTATGGATACGCGGGAGGTCTTCGATGGAATACGATCAGCGCCGCGGAGATATTCGAGCCTGTGCTCGCTTACTGGGAAAAGCGCTTGGACACCGACAAGAGCACGCTCGAGCGTTTGCTCGACACTGGTGTCTTGCTGGAACTAATGAATTTTTGAAGATACCTTAATGTTAAGGTAACAATCTAACTTTTAGGTATGTACCATACTGTATTGAGTAACGTGTTCTCCATCGAGAAAGGAACAAACGACTAACGACTAACGACTATTGTAGAAATATCCCTCGACTTACTCTCTGTCTGTGAATATGTTTATTATGAATCGAAGAGGTCGAAGAAGAAATTTTGAATAGTTGGAAGTAGTTACAGGTTTACTTTCATCTAGATAATATGAAAAGCAAGCAGTTATCTCGTTAGGAAAGTATTCCTGTAACTGAAGCTCTAGCTGGATAATTCTTTTGTATATAGTTTTTACTAGTTGAGACTGTGCAGTAGAGAGCTATTTCACGTGCTGTTGCTTCAAGATTAAGTTTGATATTTTGTATACACGTTAAGAGACTTCATACTTCATCGTGATCCATGTTCTTCGCATACACATACACATACACACCGAGAGAAGTCGCCTCGAACAGTCGGAATACTTGTTTGATATCGACAATCGCTGAAGAACTATACGTTTCTATTCATTTTGTTTAATTTAGTTGTATTATTCATTCTAGATGCTAAACTCTCTCTTCATGTCCATATTCTACGAGCATTAGTTTCTAAAAGGATGTTACGATCGTACACCTTTAACGAATAATGTTAGCGTACGTCCTCGTCGTGGAAGGTACTGCCTGTCATCCGGTCAGCTTTAAGTACAGATTGCAATGATGAATTCAACTAAAATCTTAAAGCTTCTATTGTATCCCAAGAAGCAGATCACGCTGCCTGACGGACACTCGAGAATATGAAAAGTAATAAATACCCAATAACCATCCTTGATTGAATGTGTGGTTAATTATTATTATTATGAAGGGGATAAATGAAAGTGTAAAAGTGCGCATCAACATGTGAGAATGAATGAGCGAGTAAGTTAATAAAATAACTAACGATATATGCATTTAAGTACTATCTGCTGTGTATATGTGTGTGTGTGTGTATGTGTGTGTGTGTGTATATACCTATGTGTACGTGCTTAAGATATATCGCAAAACCTAGGTATATACATGCACACATATGCATGTCTGTATGTA
>NW_011959326.1:0-1763 GCF_000949405.1 Vollenhovia emeryi | reverse complement strand
TAATTTTTAATTTGTTGTTGTATTTTTGAACGTATTTATATATATTTATATCCATATATTATATATTTATATCCATTTTTGAAAAAAAATTTACCTTTTTTTTTGGACAAAAAAATTCTAAAAATTAAAATATTTATTTACATAACTTAGTGCACCGTTTGGAGGCTTTTGGCAGCAAAAAAAATGGATGCGCTAAAATCACTTTTTACTAACGCGCCCTACAGACTGGGTCGTTTTCGCCGAGCGCTCAACTTCCTCCGGCTGTAGCTCAGAGACTAACTGACGAAAGACGGCTGGGCTTCGCCTGTAGGTCCCTACCGACACTAAGTTTTTTTAGGGAGGGGAGCCGACCCTCTCCCGTTCTTGGTTTTCCGGGAATTCTCGAATGAAATTTCGCTCGGGTCGTTTTCGTCCCAGTCCGTATGCGCAGGGTTAAACATATATTTTAGACATGGGTGCTGTATGGGATGAGTTTCAGGCTGTAGCCGACACAGTTTCTGTAGAAGCGGTAGTGCATACATACAGTCTGAAACTCGGTGATTTGTATAGATTTGTATAGATGAGAAAAATGCAGATAAGGATGCAGGTCCAGGCGTCAATGAACAAGACTGTACACGATTCTAGCCAGCGGTTTTACCCCTCGGCTTAGGGCCAGTTTCACAATCGGTTAGCTGCTAACCGAAGGTTAATTGAGTCTCCGTCTCTTCTTAAATAATAAGATGGAAAAAGGTAAGGAGTCGACTGAACCCTAGTTAACAGTTAACCGATGCTTGTGAAACTGGCCCTTAATCGGTGCGTCGACTTTCGTTTAAACCGATCGCCGCGGACACCGCGCAATTTATCGCCTGTTAATTCTGAGACGAAACGCCGCTCCGAGTTTTTCTCGGGATTTCAGAAGCGGAAGTCGCTTATCTACGAGGACTCGCGGCTGTTATCCCGTAACGTTACTTCGTCCGCGAGATACCTAATCGCGCATGCTTCATATTCAGGTTAATTTCGCATTTAATTGCAGATTTATCTGTTTACAAGACCTATCCGCTGTACAGTTAGAGGAGCGATAATCAATCTCGGCGCGAACGGTGAGAAGATCCACTTCAGCAGTGAGATCCGTCATTTCATAAAATTACCCGCGCCGCAAAGTGGAGAAATCATATTTATAATTATGGCGGCGTAAGGAATAACTGACGCGCCGTAAAGCTGGCAGCTATAATTACGGCGCGGAGGAAATTATGTGTGTGCATTTATTACGGGCATAATATACTCAAATGTGATAAGTAAACAATAATTATACCGCGGGGTTCGGCATAATCCGCCCGTCGAAGCCGCCGTTTTCGGATAATCGCGGGCTTCGTCAGACGGCCCGTATCACGCCGCGCAAGATGCTCGTAACGAGGCCCCCCCCGGGTATCGGGGCCAGACATCAATTTCGGTATCGAGTCAGGCCGCGGCGCGGCGGGCTTTTCGTCAAGCGGCGTTTTCCCGGGTGACTCGCGTGCATGTAACTCGATTTGCGTATAAATCCCGCCGGCTCGGCATTCGATCGCACATAAAATCTAGCTTTGCATGCTGATAAGGGGCCCCGCGCGCGCGCACTTGTGTGCGCGTCACACCGGGGCCGTCCGGGCGTACGCGCACGCATAAAGAGGCCCCACCGTGCTATATTACACCTCTCTCTCTCTCTCTCTCTCTTACTCTCCCACCCCCCTCGTTTCCGACCCCTCCCCCGCCTCTCTTGCGCTCGTTTTTTTATCGCTCTCTCTCTC
>NW_011959325.1:0-1763 GCF_000949405.1 Vollenhovia emeryi | reverse complement strand
CTTTCAAATTTCCACTCGCTTCCTAGTGTAAAAGCATCTTCGAGGACAATCAACTTAGGCAATGCGAAAGTTAGAGGCTTCGCCCTTTAAAATGTAGCTCAAGAAACATTGCTGTTATGATTTTTTTTTCACGAAATTATAGCTCTTTTGTCGAAAAACGTTCAAAATGCTACAAAACGGCGAAAAAAAATCGTAGGTCAGTGTTCGACATCTCATTTTAAAGAGTAGGCTTCAATCTTCAAACTCGTGCTAATTTGAGCCGCGAAATAAATTTTTGCAACTCCGTAGAGTCGTTTGAGTTCGCGAATTCTTCGAAGTTTAAATCCTTTATTAAATTTCCACCTCGCTTCCTAGTGTAAAAGCATCTTCGAGGAAAATCATCTTAGGGAAGCGAAAGTAGAGGCTTCGCCCTTTAAAATGAGCCCAGAAACATTGTCGTACGATTTTGTTTCACGAAGTTATAGCACTTTAAAAATCGACAATTTTTCGACAATATTTTAGTGATCCTTTAATTTTGCTGTTGAGTGTATATTCGGATGAATTGGAGCTTATACTTGGTGCTTTTTTTACCTTTTTTTTAAAAAGGTAAGTTTTTTACGTGATATCACACCTTTTGTAGTTTTTTATTTGTATATTAAAATTGTATATTAAAATTGTATATTAAAAAGTGAAAAGATACTTACAACTTAGATAATATCGTTGAAAAAATATTTTTCATCTGCCAAGAATGAATATGTCCAGATTTTAACAAGAAGCTACAATCATCATCATAGATTTCACATGATTATATGTTTTTATTGTTATATTATAAATATATAATATATGTCATGTATAAAAAACATATATTATACATGATTATATATAAAATTAAATTAAAATAATTAGAAAAAATCGCTCTGCGATTTTTAGAACACGTGAATTCACTGACGATTGTGATCCCACCTAGGCGAAATCTGTGTTATATGTCCGATAGTAACGGCGCGCAGTACAGGGTGGTATAATACGGTATATGATTCACATAGCAATATAACGGCCACCACCTTGCCAGGTCCTAAAAATATGGCGTTTAAGTTTCAAGTTGATTTATATCAGAAAAGGACCGAGAAAATATTAATTGTAACTTATTCAAGGTGTTAATATATGCACATGTGGCGACTTAGAGTTGCCTTTCTACACCACGACACAGTCTATGGTCGTTGGTGGCGCTGTCCGAGCGGGACAGAAAAATGTTAGTCGTAACTCGCCTTCGACACGGTCAAGTCTGATCATCTTGCCGTGTACCGAGATCTCAATAAAGTTCTCATATATATCCTATACAGTGAGTGAGTTCTTTCCCGCCTAGCATACCGGCTATCGGCTACGAAGTATTGTGGGCGCTTCAGCCGGGCCGTAATAATATCGACAGGCCCCACAATTGGTGACCCCGACGTGATGCGCATCCGCGCATTTCACGTTCGCATCGGCGGAAGGAAGATCAACGGCGAGGCTCAGGTCCTTTCTCCCGCTTTCTGGAATTGACCTGCAGCACGAAGAGGACCTCATCCACGCCCTATCGGCCCTGAGGATCCTCGGACTGCCCGAAATTGTGGCGTCACCGACGCCCGGGCAAGTCCATTATTCGGGCCCTTCAGAAACTTCGGGCGAGTCTACTACCGCCCGAGGGAGGCCATTTTGGGCAGCGCAAGGCCGGCCGTTCTCCGCGCACGGACTCAAGTCGGCGGGATCCCGCCCATAGGCATCTCCGACGACGCGGCCGAGCCAGG
>NW_011959324.1:0-1763 GCF_000949405.1 Vollenhovia emeryi | reverse complement strand
AATTAAAATTAGTTTATCAAGAAGGTTGTAGTTCGAATTCTTATATCGATAATGCTACACCTTCAGAAAAGGCTGTTAGAGCATCATATGCTACCTCCCATTTAATCGCGAAAAATTCCAAGCCGTTTGCCGAAGGAAAATTGATAAAAGAATGCCTGATCGCAGCAGTAGAGTCGTTCGGAAAATCATTGACTCTGGAAGAAGTTGCTAGTATTCCTTTAAATAATATAGCAGTACAATCTCGAATCAACGATATTGCTTCTTCTTTAGAAAACCAATTAAAATCTCTATTGCAATCTTGTGCTTTTTTTCATTGTGTCTCGATGAGAGCACCGATAATCGGCATGTAAGTCAATTGAGTATTTTTGGTCGAATCGTACAAAACGATTTTTCACATGTCGAGGAGCTCTTAGATTTTGTTCCACTACATAGTAGAACAACGGGATCTGATATTTTCAAAGCCGTCAACCAAACTGTCGAAAAATTTGACATTGATTTAAGTAAATGTTCGGCTATTGTGACCGATGGCGCAAAGGCAATGATAGGCTCGAAAAATGGATTTTTCGGTCAACTAAAGCAGCGAGGTTTAAAGTTTCCTGTCTTACATTGCATTATTCATCTAGAAGCGTTATGTGGGAAAGTTGTAAAACTATCTACCGCAATGCAAACGGTCACAAAAATTATTGTTTCACCCTTGCCGATCAGGTCCGATCAGGCAGCGGGGTCCACGAAATGAGAGACCGGTCAGTAATAGGAGCGGGAGAGCCGGAGGGCGCCGGGCGGAAGGAACTCGCGACGGCCACACAAAAGAGCGACGAGCACAGTTTAAAGGATCACTCCGCTGGTTTATTGCACTGTTCTTTATTGCACGTTTACAGGTGCAATCGGCTACCCGAGTCGAATACGCGCGACTGCGAGGTCGAACACTCGTGCGCGGGAACGCGAGACTTTCGAGAGTACGGACGAGAATTCCGAGAGCAGCGATAAACAAGCCTATTTTCGTCGTTCCGCGTAGACTGCGAGGATTTCGCCGAATCATGCTGCCGCCCGGCCTCGTCGCACCCCCGTCCCCCACGCCCCCGGCCACTAGGCTACTCGGTCCACCCGGGCACGGGGGATGGGGCGGGAAGAACGCGAGCCGGGCGACATCATGCTCACAATATTTACGGGCAAGTATGATACCCGGGAAGGCGATAGAAAGCGCCGAGAACAATCCACCGAGCGATCGGCAGAAAGCGCCGAGAACGTTCCACCGAGGTCGGAACATACCGCCCGCCTCGTCCTTGCGACGAAACAGACGGAAATGCAATGATGGACCGCCCGCCGTACGAAACTCGCGGGTCGGCCCGAGAACGATCAGGCATCAGTTAGCCCCTTTGGGCCCCGTCGTTGACCGGTAACGGTATGAGTTTCGCGATCGGCCGTCTCAGCACCGAGTTCGCGGTCTTAATGGTGGCAACCCTGACGAGCCCATCGGCACCCGGGTGGGTGCCGACCACGCGAGCGAGCGCCCACTTCGTCGGAGGCTTTTTTTTTTTTACATGTGGAAATCCTTTATGGATACCCGGGCCACCCTCCGGGAAGGGAGTTTACATTAAGTGGCCCGGGTTATGTGGGACTGCCCCTCTAATGGCGATCGGGTGCGGCCGTTGACATTGCGACCGCTGGGCTTACAGCACTAAAACCACACGGTGGATTGCGCTGTGCTTTACTTGGGGGACGCCCAGGACTTGGCAGAGCCATTACTTCTGGACGCCCCCCGC
>NW_011959323.1:0-1763 GCF_000949405.1 Vollenhovia emeryi | reverse complement strand
TACATCAGCGTAACCCAATGTGCGCGTGGAGGTTGCCGTTCGGATTTTGCACATCGTGTGGTCCTACAAGTCACACAGCCTTCTTCCCATCATATCCCAGTATGTTCGATATGAATACACCACTAGTCCTCTTCAGGGCCACACGATGTGCAAAATCGATTTTTGAGGTCGATGGTATATAATCAACTAGTAAGAATACTCTTGAAAGTCGCCAGTATTTTGCCAATATTACATAAGATTGTACCTACCAAACAACTATAATATGCATAATAAATTAACTTTTATAACATTTTGTTTTGATAAATTTGTATACATATATTATAATGCAGAATGATATATACGTTTGAATAACATTAACGAGAAAGAAACTGGTTGTATTACAAATTACCCTTATAATATTTTATTCATACTTCAATGAGATATATAATACATTGGAAAGTGCCAAATAGCAACGTGACATGGAATGACGTCTTCATTGTATCTTAATGACGTAATAAAACGTAATAAGACGTAATTAAAAATTCATTTGACATCATCTTGCGCTACTTTGGATCTGATATATTGCAGCAATATTACTATTATATTACGGTGTAATATTTCTATGTAATATATCAGTAATATTAATGTAATATTGCAATGTATTATATAAATGTATTATATCACTGATGTTAAATTATATTATGTATATACGTTTCTTTATTTAATCGTTAAACGAAAATTATAATGTCTTTTATCAATATTTCACCATACGAGACTTGATTTTCAATCTTAATTACGACGCATCGCTTTTGATTAATATAACTTTGTTCATATAAGAAGAAGTAATTTCTCCCCCCCCCCCCTCTCTCTTAATGCCTGACTGCGAGATTCTGTTGGTGTTGTAGCTCCTACTTGCCGCAACTTTGTACGCGTGTTATTGTAAGGAAAATATATACACAGAAGTATGTTTCGACTTAGGAAAGACAAATCAATATTTTTCTCAAGAATATTGTGGCGCGGCCCACCGCTGCGTCTCGACGAAATATAAATGGAGGCGTGAGAGAAACGAATTTGACACTGTCACACCATGTGTAATCCTCGACAAAATGATATTTGTATAATAGAAAATTATTTTGCGACAGTCTTATAAATGCTAGTTTTTAAATGCTATCATCTCAAAGGAAAGCAGTACGGAACGGTCCTTGGAGAAATGTACCATCAATGCTGTTCTGAAGAAAAGACGGAATAATGTATAATGCAACAACATGTACAATTTCTTTCCATAAAAACATGAAACGGTTCTTTTATCGCGTCAGATTTATAGAGCATTTATAGTTATTAATTACCGTTGCATATCGATCGATAAGATTTATCGCTATATTGATCGATAAGAATATCGCATTACACACACACACACACACACACACACACATATACAAGATAAATCAAAGCTAGACGACTCCAGAATTTTTTTGATTAGCTGACGTACTAAATGTTGATTTTACAGATTTATAATTCTTTCAAGCGCTCTATTTTATATAGGTTATTATACGGGGTGCTTATTTTGTAATATAAAATTATTTATGTACAAAAATAACGTACTGAATCTACGCGTACACTGATAAAAATTTGAACCTCACTTTACTGTGAAAATCGGTGGTCATTTTTAACCTTCGAATTACGCTGTTAAAATACGTAGTGATTTGTAATTTTACTTTAAAACGTTAAAATTACCATTCAAATGAAATTATGTTTCCGTTAAATATTTTTTCAGTTTACTGTCT
>NW_011959322.1:0-1763 GCF_000949405.1 Vollenhovia emeryi | reverse complement strand
CTGGATGGATGAAAATGGCACACCCTGTATACATTTTGTATATAAAAATTTTTTATATAAAAATTGGTTTGTATAAAAAAATTTTATATACATTTTTATATACTGATTATACATGAAAATTTTTTTACCGGGGTCTGTTATACATTTAACGATAAAAAGACATTTTTCAGAACTATTATCCAAACATCTGTAGTACAAATATATAAAATAATCTCATCCATACTACTATTCTTTAAAAGAATTGCAATTTAAAAAATTGTATTTAATAGAAAATCAGACGTATTGACGATATACTTTAGACATCCCTAAAATGTCTGCGTAAATGACCTTATTGGATGTCCAAACGACGTCCTTGAGACGTATTTTAGACATCCGTCGACATAAACGGGACGTCGATATAAACGGGACTTTTCAAGACATATTTCGGACATCCAAAGGACGTCGAATTGTTGCATGGGTTTGAGCGGAATCCTGACGACGTACCTCCCTGAAGAATCACGAGAGTGTGTGGCCTTGAAGTGCTCTTCGCACCTCTGCTCGTCAGGAGTGAGTTGGTTGACATCGTGAGTAGGCACCTCCTCTTGAACCCAGAATTTTGTCAGTAACTCGTTGAGAGCATCCTCGTTGACTTGAGTAGAAGCATGGTGCGTTGATGTGCGTGTTGCTTCCCTATTGACAGGTCCAAGAACGAGCCATCCGAAAATGGAGAGTTGCGCTATCGGCATGAGTGGAGAATGCCGAATGATATTGGGCTTGATGATATGCCCATAAGCATCTGCGCCGATGAGGATGTCAACTGGCCGCGGGATGAGAAAATCAGGATCGGCTAATGCCAAGTTCTTGAGATGCGGCCATTCTTCCGGTTCCGCCTCGAACGATGGTAAGATTGATGTAACTGTCCGGAGGACATGAGCTTGAATTGTGGCAGCTGCGTTGGAATGTGTCGAGCGTAACGTGAGTGACACGACTCCTCGTGTCCGAGTACACTCCTTGCCTGCAATTCCAGTGATGACAATACCTGAGTATTGACGAGGGATGTTGAGCTGCCGAATGAGATTCTCCGTGACGAAGGTGAGTTCGGATCCTGCGTCAATGAGCAGACGCGCTGGGTGCTGCGTTGTAGATGAGTTGACCAATGCCAAGGCTGTGGCAAGCAGCGTTGAGTAGGATGAGCGGACGTTTGAGCTGGTCTTGACGACTGCACCGGCTTTTTAATGTTCGGGCGTGGCCGATGACTCACCGGTCTTCTGAGCTGGTGCTGCTATTGGGTGTGTGCCGTGCAGCATTGTATGGTGCCGCCCTGAGCAGGTCTTGCATCCTCGCTGCGACTTGCATGCACGCACACTGTGCCTCCCCAGGCAGTTGAAGCACAAGCGCTTGTTGATTGCCACCTTGTGCCTGGCTGACGGTGACAGTTCCCGAAACTTACTGCACATCACAATAAAGTGCTGCGCATTGCAACAGTCGCACGGGTACGATGAGTCGCTCTGCTGAGTTGTCTGGTGAGCCCTCTTTGGTGGTGAGGGTGCTGAGCTGGGACCAGGATGAGCGGTCGTAGCCTCGATCCGCTCGAGCGCCCGTATCTTGGTCGTCAAAAACTCCTCGAGTGTCTCGAACGTGGGGTAGTCGCGCGCGGCACCAACAGCGTTCTCCCACTGCTCTCGTGTCACGCGATCCAGGAGTCGCGTGACGTGATATACCACCGCGCAATCTCCGAGCTTGTCCGTCACCTCGAGGGCCTCCAGTCCATGGTGGAAGGATTA
>NW_011959321.1:0-1762 GCF_000949405.1 Vollenhovia emeryi | reverse complement strand
CGGTCAATCGGGACCGCGGTCAATTGCAACGTGGTCGATCGGGACCGTGGTCAAGTGAAAAGTCAAGTGAAAATGCTGGTCTGGTCGACGACGACGACGACGACCGGGACGAAGACGACCGGGACGAAGACGACAAAGACGTTTCTTAATCCAAAATTTAACAAATCTGACTTTTGCATTGCAATACCTCCACTCCTGGAGCACGTATGAGAAAAGTAAAAACACTTTTATTATGCAAATCGTACCCAAGCTATCGATTAAGCGCAGTCTCAATTTCGTCGGATCAGCCGTTGTTGAGATCCGAAAATCTGAGGGCCCGTCAACTCGTGTACTCGCGTAAACTTACACGGTCGGTCTCGCACGCGTGTACTAGCTACGCTGACACTTGGCGCGAGACACTACCGTGTCTCGTGATACTGAGAATATCTCTATAATATCTCCTGTAGTATATCAGTTTTCATATATTGCTTCCTCATAGAGGAAGCTTTGTTTTCTTTGAAAACATGTTTAGAATGTTCTAAAACGTTCAAAAATCACATTCAGAAAAAATGTCGGTATGTATGTATGTGTGTATGTATGTATGTCTGTATGTATCCTTATAAGGTAACTCTAAATAACTTTTTAAATATGTAAGATGGAAAAAATGTTAAACATGAAAGTTGTGCGGTTTCAAGTAATGCATTACATAGTAATATAAATATGACCTTGAACAGCTTCCTAAAGATCACCTTGAAATTTTTAAATGGAAACCCGTTTTTTTAATGCATATTCTTATGGCTTACCTCAAGAGCTTTCCAAAACACTATAATACATTATGTTTTCGTTAGGTACTTTCGGAGTTATGTGCTTTTGAATTGTTTCGTGAAAAAATTTTTTTCCAGTTTTCTTTGAAAACATGTTTAGAATGTTCCAAAACGTCCAAAAATCACATTCAGAAAAATTTCGGTATGTATGTATGTATGTATGTATGTATGTATGTATGTCTGTATGTATCCTTATAAGGTAACTCTAAATAACTTTTTAAATATGTAAGATGGAGAAAAATGTTAAACATGAAAGTTGTACGGTTTTAAGTAGTGCATAACATAGTAATATAAATATGATCTTGAACAGCTTCCTCAAAGACACGTAAAGATCACCTTGTTTGAGAAATGTCTGTGGTTGCTGTAACTATCGCAAATTATCTTTAATAATGATTTCCAAAAATTTCAAATGTCTATAACTCAAAAACTAATTAATCATATTTTAATGAATCTTATATGAAATTTGATAGAAAAAACTGAAGAACAATATAATATATAATTAGAAAAAAGTAAAGTAAAGTAAAGTGTGCAAATTAGAAATTTGCACATGGCTTCCTCATGGAGGAAGCTTTATGAGCGAAACCTAATTTTTATCGATGTTTCTTGAAAGTGTGCAAATTAGAAATTTGCACATTGTTTCTTTAGCATTGAAGCGTGCAAATTGGAAATTTGCACATTTCTTCCTCATCATTAAAGTAGGCAAATTAGAAATTTGCACATTGCTCCATTGTTATGGCTTCCTCATAGAGGAAGCTTTAAGAGAGAAATCTAACTTTACTACGATGTTTCTTGAAAGTATTCAAATTAGAAATTTGCATATTCTTATTTCGCTCTTAAAGCTTCCTCTATGAGGAAGCCATAACAATGGAAGCAATGTGCAAATTTCTAATTAGAAAAAAAGTAAAGTAAAGTAAAGTGTGCAAATTAGAAATTTGCACATGGATTCCTCATAGAGGAAG
>NW_011959320.1:0-1762 GCF_000949405.1 Vollenhovia emeryi | reverse complement strand
GACCCTCTGTTCTTAACACCGTAGCGAGAGGAGTAATGGGACGACCAACCACACTACACGGGGGGTCGATCTCCAACCTTCTCGATGAAGCTTCTATCGAAAAGGTTGCTATGTCAGCCTGGCTAAAATTCTGGAATAAATTCTTAATCTTCGGCAATATCAGCGCCGGAATGCTCGGAATATATTTATGTATAAGAACTGCAAAATTAATTCTGGATACTCTGGTACATGGATACGCCTTACATACTGTATACGGGTGGTCAGTGTACCTGCTGGGAGCAATATGGGACTCAGTGACTCATCTGCTGTTGCATCTGGCAAATAAAAAACCCGAAACCGAAACTCCGAATAACCATTCCCCGGCTCGCTCCGACCATAATGAGACAGAGCTTGCCGAACTACACCCTCACTCGAAGAACGATGCGGTCCCACAACACATGTATCCTTCCCTCCCTCCAAAAGAAACTACCGGATACACGCTCGAACTTAAGGATTAATAGAGATGAAGGAGCGATCAAAAAAAAAAAAAAAAACCGCCCAGCAGAAGCTCTCAAATTAGCATGTTCCGTCATGCAGCAACTCAACCCGGATTTTATTCATTCTTTTTAGAGATGGAAATTCCTGCGATCGACACACAACTTTTGACCCGTAGCCCCCTGAGGGTGAGGATACTCAGGGTGGAGTCCCCCACCTTCTTCTGGGTGAAGATCCAAAACAAAAACGATGCCCTCGAGGAACTCCTCGAGGAATTAAACTGGAAGATGGGGAGACGAGGCCACCCTATCCAGCATTGGCCTCACCACATCGTCCCAGGAGAAGCGGTTGCCATCCGCGAAACTCGGGGATGGCAAAGGGGACAAATAACGCGGATCGAGCGGGGTGACCAAGTCACGGTCGCCCTGCGCGACTGGGGACGGTCGGTCCAATGACCGATGACGGAAATCTACCAGCTGCCGAAACGCTTTCGCGAACTCGCATGGCAGGCCATACCCTGCGGCCTTGCCAATGTGGAGCCCGTGAAAATCCGGACCGGATGGCCATATAAGGTCATCCAACTGGCGAAGTTGCTCATGGAGAAGAGGACGGGATGGATGCGAATCCTCGAGCAAATAAATAACGTAGGCGCGTTGATCTCGTTAGAGATCAACCCAGAAACAACAACCGAAGAGCGCAGACCCAAGGAGCTGCTGATAAGAACGGGGTGTGCCGTCCACACCGAGGAGCAGCAGGAAGCCCTGCTGCAGCGGTTCCTCGCGGCATGCTCGCCCCAGAACAAAGAATTAGCGTAACTTTAGCCTTACACGCCAGCGTGGCCAAAAAAAAAAAAAAAAATATTATATATATTTTTATATACGTTTAATCTTAGGTTTGTAACATCAGCATTTTTTTTTCTTTTTTCTCTTTTATCGTTTTATTTTACTATTATTATTTTTTTTTCTCTCTCTTTCTTTGCTCATTATTTTATAAGTTGATTTTAATCTTAAGTACCCACGTAGTTATAAGAATTAAAAAATAGTATTAGCCCTAACTGTGTAATATTATAACACACTAAGTAATTATGAGTTCCTAAAATTCAACTAGCTTCATATTGTATTGATACATTACGTTTAATCTCTTTAATTTAACCCTAATGTTACACGCCAGCGTGGCCTTTGAAAAAGAAAAAAAAAATATTATATATATTTTTATATACGTTTAATCTTAGGTTTATAACATCAGCATTTTTTTTCCCTTTTTCTCTTTTATCGTTTATTTTACTATT
>NW_011959319.1:0-1761 GCF_000949405.1 Vollenhovia emeryi | reverse complement strand
TTATCTTGCGTTACCTTATTTTATCTTTATAATGCCCCAGCAAGGCCTAATGCCCCAAAAATGCCTAGTAATGGTCTTATTTCATCTTATTTTATCTTATTTATCTTGTTTTATCTTATTTTATCTTTATAATGCCCCAGCAAGCCCTAACGCCCAAACTAATGCCCAAAAATGCCTAGTAATGGTCTTATTTCATCTTATTTATCTTGCTTTATCCTATTTTATTTTTATAGTGCCTCAGCAAGGCCTAATGCCGAAACTAATGCCCAAAAAAATGCCTAGTAATGCCTAGTAATGTTCTTATTTTATCTTATTTATCTTGTTTTATCTTATTTTATCTTGCGTTACCTTATTTTATCTTTATAATGCCCCAACAAGGCCTAATGCCCAATCTAATGCCCAAAAATGCTTAGTAATGCCCAAACAATGCCCAGTAACGCCGCAAATCTATACACCGCAATGCCCTCGGCGATTTCGTCCTCGGATTTTATATCAGTGACATGTTCGAAACTTTTTCTATCTTTGAAAAATATTATAGACGTTTGTGGACAACACTGCAAGGCGTTTATCATCGTTCGTACAAAAAGTAGCTACGCGCGGTTATTAAATATGCCCATCGTATTGTTAAATAGCAGAGAACTTTTTATATACACATTGTGACCCGATGACTTTCTGCTTCTCTCTACTATATTTAATACTTTTCTTCAGTTCCCCTTCTATTACTCGCTACACTCACTGAAATCCCATTCCTACGGTCGTACTTTTTCCTTTCGATTTCCGTTACTGGCTTCCAACTTCCTTCGCTGAAATTCATTTCGCAGGATCTGTCATCTCAAACGACGATATATTGATCCCGAACTGATATTTGTAACGTATTTTTTGAAATTTAATAAATTCTAAACCTTTTAATTAAACGACTCGAAGTTGATTGACTTCTTTCGAAGCTCCGAAACGAATTAAATATCAATTATTGTCAAACGTCAAGTGCGGCAACTCTGCGATCTTAGTGTATCTCGTAAAATCACGCAGACACGCCGACAATGTATGCGACAACTTAATTTTTTAATAATATACGCATTAAATAGAAATTGTTCTATCGAGTAATCTAAGATTCAGGCATGCATTCGGAGGAATACTTACACAATAGAATATTCGAGAGGAAGCGCGAAATTTCCGTTAGGAATTCCTCGGAGTAAATTTCGCGCATCTGTATCTGTACTGTCCAATTTGCTTCATAAGTATCGCTACTTTTGTTTAGACATCACAGGCAAAATTATCTGCCGTGTTTTCATTTAAATACACCATCTCTCTCCGGCGAGTCGAGTCGCGCGTTTCCGCGCTTCCGCTCCCATTGCGCCCGAGTACAATATAAAATGCCCGCCTCAAATAAATTTACAGAAAAACGCCGGTTTCAGAATACCCGATGCTAATTTTTACGTTTTTGTATCTTCACCAGTAGAATATATTCCTCGAATAAATTACACGTTTATGAAAGTGGGCATTACACAACATAACGGAGAGATCTGCGTTTGCATCTCGACAAATTCGACATACGAGCAAATTGTAAATGGACAAATGCTAAAAGTGCATTGTGAAACTCAATTACAATACATAAATGCTCGCAATCGACACTCAATCTGCTGATTGCTATAAAAATTTCATCGCACGTTACTGCTCCTATTAAACAGGTAATGTATAAATACTGTACAATATGCGATAGACAAATGCGTATAAATATTAAAAGTGAATTCTATTGCTATC
>NW_011959318.1:0-1761 GCF_000949405.1 Vollenhovia emeryi | reverse complement strand
GACTGTCATTAGTCAATTTCTTAAGGCTTAGGGCTTAAATCTCTATTGTAGACTGGGACTAAGTCCCAGTCTACAATAGATGATTTAAGCCCTAAGCTTTAAGAAATTGGCCAATCACGGTCAAGTATGAGAAGAATGCGCGACTGTGATTAGTCAATTTCTTAAGGCTTAGGGCTTAAATCTCTATTGTAGACTGGGACTAAGTCCCATCTACAATAGATGATTTAAGCCCTAAGCTTTAAGAAATTGCCTATATAATCACAGTCGCGTATTCTACTCGTACTTGACCGTGATTGATCAATTTCTTAAAGCTCAGGGCTTAAATCATCTATTGTAGACTGGAACTTAACCCCTGGTCCACAATCTTGCTTTAAGTAAGCTGTAAGCTTTAAGCCGTAAGAAATTAACCAACCACAGGCATTTATTCCCCTCACTCTCATCTGTGATTGATTAATTTCTTACAGCTTAAGGCTTACAGCTTAAGCCCGCTGCAGACGATGCTATTTTTCCTGCTGGATTGCTTGCAATCTAATAAATTACTATCGTTGCACTATTCAGCACTCAGGATTCCTAGTAATTTACTAAATCGCAAGCAATCCAGCAGGAAAAATAGCATCGTCTGCAGCGGGCTTTACTTAATGCATGATTGATCTAGTTTACACCGTTAAATCGGTTGGTACGGACTAAACATTTGATACATCCCTATTTACAACCTCTGGAAACTTTGCCGGCCTACTTCGACTTTTCGAATATTTTTTTTCGTTTGTTGGTCGTTTGTTGATCATTGTTGGTCTAATATCAATGTTTGTTGGTTTATAATTTTTTTATAAACAAAAAACAAAAATTAGCGCGAAGTTAGCCGACAACTTCGACTTAAAAAAAAAAATTTTGTCGTTTGTTGGTCATTGTTGACCTAATATCAATATTTGTTGGTTTATAATTTTTTTTATTAAAAAAGAAAAAGATTAGCGTGAAGTTAGCCGACAAAATCTCATTTTCGCATAAAAAGTGATTAAATCGATGCGCAATCGTTCGCTGATGATTGTTGATCTAATTATAGCGTTTGCTGATTTAGTATTTTCTTTTAAAAACGAGAAATAATCTCTTAAGCCCGCTGCAGACGATGCTATTTTTCCTGCTGGATTGCTTGCGATTTACTAAATTACTAGGAATCCTGAGTGCTGAATGGTGCAACGATAGTAATTTATTAAGCCCGCTGCAGACGATGCTATTTTTCCTGCTGGATTGCTTGCAATTTAGTAAATTACTAGGAATCCTGAATGCTGAGTGGTGCAATGATAGTAATTTACTAAATTGCAAGCAATCCAGCAGGAAAAATAGCATCGTCTGCAGCGGGCTTTAGATCGCAAGCAATCCAGCAGGAAAAATAGCATCGTCTGCAGCGGGCTTTATTGATGAATGAGCTAGTTTACACCGATCGTTTGGTACGCGTACCAAATACTATATCGGTATCAAATCGCTTGATTCGCTCGATGTAAACGCTCGCGGATTACTTTAGTGCGCTGTCTAATACTCCTGAATCACTAGTATCAGACCAAGTTGGTGCGCGTATCAAAATATTTTAGGGTGCTGTAAACGCTTGATTACGATTCGGGTCGTATTAAGCCCGCTGCAGACGATGCTATTTTTCCTGCTGGATTGCTTGCAATTTAGTAAATTACTATCATTGCACCACTCAGCATTCAGGATTCCTAGTAATTTACTAAATTGCAAGCAATCCAGCAGGAAAAATAGCATCGA
>NW_011959317.1:0-1760 GCF_000949405.1 Vollenhovia emeryi | reverse complement strand
TATTTTGAATCACCCTGTATATCTCTGTCTCTCTGTCTGTCTGGGTCACTTTCATATACTTCGTTGTGTCGTGTCATGTATTGCTATCTTAATTTTGTTCCTCTCACTGATCTTTCTCAAATTATATATTTGTAATTATTGTTTTTTGTATACGAATAAGATAAGTTGTCAATCCGTTACATTATCATATTACGCTTTAGGGGACTAATGCCAGTTTCTACCAATGCAGATTAACTTTAATCTCGGCTTAAATTTACTCCTTGTCTTTTTCCAATTCGTAAAACTAGAAAACGATACAAAGTAAGTCGAATTGAGATTAAAGTTAAACTACGTTGGTAGAAATGGGTATAAGGCCCGGTTTCACCACACGTCGCTTACTTTAATCTTAGTTTAATTCACGTTTGTCTCTTTCTAAAGTAACAGTTGGAAAGAGACAAAGAACGAATTAAGCTTAAAGTTAAACAACGTTGGTGAAACCGGGCCTAAGTCCCAGAGCGTTCGATAAATAACGATTCTAGCGATTCTCTCTCGGTGTTTCCTAATTGAGCTCCTTACCCGAGTCCCCGATTTATCCCGCTTTTCCTCTCGAGAGCCCGGGGAGGCCTCGCGGCCTGCCGAGCGCCGGCGTCTGCATCGATACGACGCGTGGAAAAACCTGCGAGAAGATTACTCACGGCTGTATTCGACTTAACGAGGAGCGGAGGGATAAGCGTTCATTCGCGATAACGGGCTATGGATCGTCCGTGATAAAATGTTTACGGTCTTATCGCATATACGGATCTGCGGAAACAGGCATCGTTTCTGGATCTGTCGGTACTAAAAGTTACGTGGCGCGCAGATAAAACGTCATATCAGATTTATCAGACGGTGAAACGTAGAGCAGTTCCCACAATACATTCCTCTTGGCTTTCTCAATGTGCAAATTTACGCGCACCTGGCGTTCTTACCCTTTTCCTCGGACCTTTTTTCCCCAGATAATGCATCTAACACGCCGATTATGTTGAAACTTTTGTCTACCTTTTCTCGTGAAGCGATGGCCTAATTAGCAACAAACATGTCTTTCTTTTCTCGTCTCACGTCTTTGACTTTAACTTTTAACTACAGCTGGCACCGGCCATCCTTCCTGAAATAAAATCGGGAATAGTGTGACAAATTTGCGATAACACAATTCTAGATTTTCCTGCACTGAGAGAAAAAAATAGTTGCAGTTACCACAATCTCACTATAATTTATAGTCATTTTTGGAGCCAGCCATATTTTTATAATTCTTCCAACTACGTAAGTTATGGTTGACCTAACAATATATTATAGTTCTCATAGACACAATATTGGTCCATGCAACTTATGATATGGTTGTCATAAACCAAAACGAGCTTTTAATTTGGTTAGGTATACTATAAATATTGCAATAACAACCACAAATAAAATTTCGAATAACTATATGTAATAGTAATTTCATTATATTCATTGGTTACATCACTTTGCACTCATACAGAATAGTACAAGATAGCATCTTTCAAAGAAAAGATAAGCAATCTTATACGAATGCGTAAACTTATCCGTATTTATAACACCCTAAGCGGTTTTTTACTTACGAGAGAGTCTTGTACCGCGCGTCCCTCTAGTGAAGACATTCCGAACCACTTCACTTTTGTTTACCATGCGAATAGTAAAGTGGATGATAGAAAGTATAGTTAAATTTACTATTATTGTACTTGCACCTACTATATAAACTAGTTAATTTAGTTACTATTCACCAT
>NW_011959316.1:0-1760 GCF_000949405.1 Vollenhovia emeryi | reverse complement strand
ATTAATACAAGAATATGAGCGGCCGAGGACATAGGATAGAAGACTGAAGAGCTGATGATTCCAGGTTCGAATCCAGCAGTGGTAAAACAAATTTTTCACATATGATATTTTAATTATAAAATAACATTAAGAGATTAGAAGGTTACTAATTCTGATGTAGAGAGAATAAAAATAACAAATAAAAAATCTATTCCAAATTTTTTTGCTATGGTTAGGTTACAGTCAGGTAACAGTCAGGTAAACCTGATAAGTTTTTGATCGGGTAGCTGTGTTACGCTGAGATAAGTTCATCACCGGGTGAACATTATCAGTTCCCGATGTTTAGGTTGGGTTTGCCCGATACTTTCCCGATGTAAACCGAACGAAATTTCTACTCGGGAATACGCATTAATTAATGTACATTAAATGTACATTTAATGTGGGACAAATATGCGCTTTAAATGTGCATGTACAATTCGCATCTAATGCGAATTTTAATGCACATTTAGAGCGCATTATACGTGCATTGGCGCTCCTTGGGGTTTAAGTGTTAAATGTATTTTTGCGGAACTAAACATATATTCATAATCGAGAATGCATGTAAAGAATATCTATTTTATATGTTATACGAATAAATTATTATTATTATTATTCGAAAAAAGGAAGTATTGCAATTTTAATACTATTACATTCTTTGTACATGAGGCTTTACAAGTATTAATTTTTAAAATTTTCTTCAATATTTTTCCATTTGTTGAGAAATCATTGAAGCCCTAATACTTTTCAATAATTTGTTGAGAAATCATTGAAGCCCTAATTAATACTTTTCAATAATTTGTTGAGAAATCATTGAAGTCCTAATACTTTTCAATAATTTCTAATAAATACAGTATAACGTATCTTCAAGTATCATTCATCGTTGCAATACATTTTCAGGCTGCGTTCGGGGAGACGCTATTAGCGCTGAAAACGTCAGTCTATCTTCGTCACTCACTGTACGTCGAACAAAGATAGAAGACGCTTTTAGCGCTGAAAGCGCGCTCCCCGAACGCACCTTCAGTAGGCAGTTAGCAACATAATCCGTTCAAATTTCCTATTTCCTAGTTACTTTTAGTGATGGTATCACTGCTTACACAATTCGACGTGACGGCAAGAGAGAGAAATGAATTTAGAGAAAGAAAGAACACCAATTGAGCACACCATGTAATCCTTACACAAGGGGCTTGTTTTCTGTTCCTGCACTGGTGAACTAGTGCAATAAATTGGAGTAAGACAAGTATATTTTTTCTCATTCTAGCTTACTGCACTAGTTCACCAGTGCAGGAACAGAAAACAAGCCCTATGATCCGGACCATGATGTAAGTATATAAAGGTGTTCCATTCCCGTGGATGCGCAGTCGTCAAAAATGATAGCCAATCAGAAATGGCCAGGAATGTTAGAATTCAATATGGCTGCTGACAGTGTCACACAGAATCCACAGAATAAACAGTGTTGGTAAGGTTAAGTGTGCGTATTAAGAGAATGGCTGGCGACGGAGATTGATAGCAGGGGCCTCGAGAATACGGACGTGGAGCCTATTGAGGATATCTTGAAGAGGATATCTTGAAATATTATTCTTTTATTACAAATTTTAAGTTAAAATATATATTTTAATATATATTTAGTAATATACGATTAATAGAGCATTTGAATTTCGCGGCTGCATTCCTGGCCATTTTTCATTGGCCTACTACACATACGTCACTACGGATGACGCCATTATGCGCAATGGTACACCTTT
>NW_011959315.1:0-1759 GCF_000949405.1 Vollenhovia emeryi | reverse complement strand
GCTCACCTTTGAAGAGCTCACCACATTGCTCACTCAAAGTGAGGCAATTCTCAACTCGCGACATCTCTAATCATTGAGTGACGACTCAGAAGACATCTCAGCACTCCCGCCAGGTCACTCCCTCGTCGGAAGTCCTCTCACCGCCAAACCAGAGCCATCACTCACTGACCTGGCAATCTCAAGACTCTCACGATAGCAACTCATCCAGCAAAAGGCACAACATTTTTGGACAATGGTAATCGCATTACCTACAACGTCAACAGGCCATATCAAAGTGGCATCACAGGAACAACGAGATCAAGATCGGATCATTGGTGCTCATCACAGACGAGCGGCTACCGCCATGCAAATTAGCCCGGATATCAGCCCTACATCCTGGGAAGGATGGACTCGTGCGGGTGGTGACTTTGAAGAAAGCCACTGCCACTCTCATCCGACCAGTGATCCAGCTCTCCGTCCTGCCAATCTCATCTTAAGATCAGGGATCATCAACAACGTTGCTGATGGCGGGCGGAATGTTCGAGATTAATTTGAATCTCGTTTATTTCATCCCCGGCGTGATGGCAGCATCAGCCGTGTCAGATCGTGCAGCGCCGCATGAGCGCTGCTCGCGCATGCCCGATCGCGACGCGAGGCGACCGCGCGACTTCACGTACGTTACCGGCGCTCTTTGTCTCATAGCGACCGTACGTAGTACACGCGTCTTGAAGTGCGCATAGTTATCAAGTGCTCTTTTGTGGACTTTCTCATTTTCTCACTTTCTCATTTTCTCATCGAAGAATAGACTCAGTGCGGACACGTAGTGAACTCTCAGCAGTGCGAATCATCCAGGACATTTCTAGATTAACGGCAGCTCAGGCTCACCACGCATCGCACGCCGGCGCCGCGTGGACACGGCTCACGGGCATCTACATTCACGAGGCCGACTCTCGATCAATAATATCGAACCGCGCAAGTGAATTAAGACTTTTCATCCACCGCTAGTTCATAGACTTCTCAACTGTAAGCATTTTATATTTATTAAACGGTGACACGGTATTTTACTCAAACGCCCAGAGTGTTCGATCACGTGATATTCCACCCCCTCACGCGTGCATCCGTTCCCCGAGTCTCTCGTCGCAAAAGTCCTCTCAGCCCTGCTTCCAACCGCAGCGGTCCAGCGAGCTCTCCTAACGAGAATCGCGAACAGCTTGTAAACTGCATGATGCGGGAGATAGTGGACATCACCAAACGAATTCTCGTGATCCTTGATTTGCACCATATGGCCCAAGGTTTCATATTCCCTCATGAACGCCACGTACTGCTCCTTTAGCAATTTATTTTTGGCGAATTAATTTTCCATAGCCTGTAATCTCCGGAGTGCTCCTGTATATGAATCGCCCAGATCCTTCGGTTCTCTCTTAAATGGTAAATGCACACTATAGCGGCCATCATTTCCATACGTAGTATTTTTCATAAAGTTATCTTCACACGCCTGTTCCTCCAATGAATACATGTGATTATCGACACTTTCCTCTATTTTACAGAAGGTTTCCAGTTGTCGCTGTAGTGCATCATTAGATGCAACAAAGCACGCCGTGCTAGAAGTACCTCCATGCATTTCTCCAGATATTATCCAACCTAATTGAGTCTTTTGCATGATGGGCTGATCCTTCTCCAATTTAAATTGTCCTGCACACAACAACTCCCAGAAAACTGCCGCACCAATTAATATGTCGATTGAACAGGGATGATCATAATATGGATCAGCCAATGAAAA
>NW_011959314.1:0-1759 GCF_000949405.1 Vollenhovia emeryi | reverse complement strand
GCTCACCTTTGAGGAGCTCACCACATTGCTCACTCAAAGTGAGGCAATTCTCAACTCGCGACATCTCTAATCATTGAGTGACGACTCAGAAGACATCTCAGCACTCCCGCCAGGTCACTCCCTCGTCGGAAGTCCTCTCACCGCCAAACCAGAGCCATCACTCACTGACCTGGCAATCTCAAGACTCTCACGATAGCAACTCATCCAGCAAAAGGCACAACATTTTTGGACAATGGTAATCGCATTACCTACAACGTCAACAGGCCATATCAAAGTGGCATCACAGGAACAACGAGATCAAGATCGGATCATTGTTGCTCATCACAGACGAGCGGCTACCGCCATGCAAATTAGCCCGGATATCAGCCCTACATCCTGGGAAGGATGGACTCGTGCGGGTGGTGACTTTGAAGAAAGCCACTGCCACTCTCATCCGACCAGTGATCCAGCTCTCCGTCCTGCCAATCTCATCTTAAGATCAGGGATCATCAACAACGTTGCTGATGGCGGGCGGAATGTTCGAGATTAATTTGAATCTCATTTATTTCATCCCCGGCGTGATGGCAGCATCAGCCGTGTCAGATCGTGCAGCGCCGCATGAGCGCTGCTCGCGCATGCCCGATCGCGACGCGAGGCGACCGCGCGACTTCACGTACGTTACCGGCGCTCTATGTCTCATAGCGACCGTACGTAGTACACGCGTCTTGAAGTGCGGATAGTTATCAAGTGCTCTTTTGTGGACTTTCTCATTTTCTCACTTTCTCATTTTCTCATCGAAGAATAGACTCAGTGCGGACACGTAGTGAACTCTCAGCAGTGCGAATCATCCAGGACATTTCTAGATCAACGGCAGCTCAGGCTCACCACGCATCGCACGCCGGCGCCGCGTGGACACGGCTCACGGGCATCTACATTCACGAGGCCGACTCTCGATCAATAATATCGAACCGCGCAAGTGAATTAAGACTTTTCATCCACCGCTAGTTCATAGACTTCTCAACTGTAAGCATTTTATATTTATTAAACGGTGACACGGTATTTTACTCAAACGCCCAGAGTGTTCGATCACGTGATATTCCACCCCCCCACGCGTGCATCCGTTCCCCGAGTCTCTCGTCGCAAAAGTCCTCTCAGCCCTGCTTCCAACCGCAGCGGTCCAGCGAGCTCTCCTAACGAGAATCGCGAACAGCTTGTAAACTGCATGATGCGGGAGATAGTGGACATCACCAAACGAATTCTCGTGATCCTTGATTTGCACCATATGGCCCAAGGTTTCATATTCCCTCATGAACGCCACGTACTGCTCCTTTAGCAATTTATTTTTGGCGAATTTATTTTCCATAGCCTGTAATCTCCGGAGTGCTCCTGTATATGAATCGCCCAGATCCTTCGGTTCTCTCTTAAATGGTAAATGCACACTGTAGCGGCCATCATTTCCATACGTAGTATTTTTCATAAAGTTATCTTCACACGCCTGTTCCTCCAATGAATACATGTGATTATCGACACTTTCCTCTATTTTCCAGAAGGTTTCCAGTTGTCGCTGTAGTGCATCATTAGATGCAACAAAGCACGCCGTGCTAGAAGTACCTCCATGCATTTCTCCAGATATTATCCAACCTAATTGAGTCTTTTGCATGATGGGCTGATCCTTCGCCAATTTAAATTGTCCTGCACACAACAACTCCCAGAAAACTGCCGCACCAATTAATATGTCGATTGAACAGGGATGATCATAATATGGATCAGCCAATGGAAA
>NW_011959313.1:0-1759 GCF_000949405.1 Vollenhovia emeryi | reverse complement strand
GCTGTATTTTATTGAATAATTTGAACATATTCTTTATTGGATATTATATGAAATATTTAAAATAGAATATTAATCAATAAATATCAGTAATACAGGAAAATACATTATTGCGATACAGTATCCATAACATGATCATAACGAATAGTGTTTTCAATATAGTATCAAGCCAATCCAATCTAAAACATCAAAAATATTAACGTCTTACATATTATTTTAGCCCTGTATTATTCGGTAATACTTAATAAAATATTGATAAATAATCGAATACACGAAATATTGTAAAGTAAGATTGAAAATCTAAACTACACGTAATTATGGAATCATCAACATAACTGTGTTTGATTCCAGAGTTAGATCAATTTAATTAAGAAGCGTCTTCGTGAGGAATATTGACATAAATTTAACAATCTTTGAAAATCCGTAGCACAGAAAATATCAAGACAAGCACTTCTCGAAATTGAAAGTATCGATTATACTGATACCAAATGCTAATTGTGATCAGTTGACACAGATTCTCGGCGTGTTTTATAAAAATTTATGAAAGTATTTAATACAGTCGGGTTACATCATGTGTAGTAATTTATAGGTGATCAATGGGCTATGTTGTATTGCGAATGATAAGAAATGTTTTATATACATAGTGTATCGTGCGCTATCACTGTTTTGCTTGAATTTTCTAGAATTTACTTCCATGAGATAAGTTTCTTTGCATTTGCGTGTGGCTTGCATGAATCAGAAGCCTTGCATTACAGCCTTTTCACGCAGCGAATAAAATTGTCTATTTTCGTTATTTACAATCTGATATGAATAAATCTGATGATCGGTGAGTTTACTATGCGAATACCAAATTGCGTAAATGCAATAACATTAAAGTACAATGAGATATATGTATGTATAATAAAACTTGTTTTTTAATTTGTTTGCAAAGTTATTAGGGACTACAGAATTATTAGGAATTTGAAATGTAACAGTAAAACTATTTTCTATTCTTTGAGGTGCACCTTACCTTTTACAATGACGTTTGGCTGCTTCTAGATCATCCATGTTTTCGTTCAGTAAGTAAATTTTAGCACCGATTATTGCATTCCTGCAAATAAGAATTGATGTCGATAATATAAATAAACAGAACATTATAAAAGTATAATGCATAATTATATTGCATAATTATAATACATATAAGTATGTAGGACTCACTTAACGAACTCGCGGTTGTCACATTTTTTGTAGTTCATCAAAAAGTCTTTGTGATTATTACTGACAATATTACTGATTTCAGTTAAGACTTTTGTATTATCAAATTTCCAGTTGTTTGATAGGAAATACTTCAAGGCCTGGTTGGCAACGTATATTTTTCTTTGCAATTTGAAAACCCTAGCAATATTAAATATTTTGAAATTTAAACGCCCATTGAATTAGGACCTAGGCAAGGTGGTGGCCATTAAATAGCTTAGTGAATCCATATATCGTATTTTTCCTACTCTGTACTGTGCGCCGTTACTATTCGACATACAGGGTGTCCTGAAATTCGCGAATCAAAATACCATAGCAAGAATGTCGTCGAAAAAATAACTTTTCAATTTATTTTTTCGACGACATTCTTGCTATGGTATTTTGATTCGCGAATTTCAGGACACCCTGTATAACACAGATTTTCCCCTCGGTAGGATCATTCTCGTCAGTGAATTCACATGTTCTAAAAATCGCAGAACGATTTTTATAAATTATTTTAATTTAATTTTAATGCTATACTTAGCATTGG
>NW_011959312.1:0-1759 GCF_000949405.1 Vollenhovia emeryi | reverse complement strand
CTCTCCTCCTTTTTCTCTCTCTCTCTCTCTCTCCCCCTGGTCTACTCCGCTATTATTGGATCTATCACGGCGGACGGAGCGTCGAGAATGCGGTCTCTCGCGTTTGGCCGATTGCATATATGTATAAATAGTTACGTAGTCATCCGCGGTAAAAGCGATACAAATCCATCGCGTATGGAGAAAGTAATTTTATCCCCGGACAGTGGTTTTCTCTTTTTCTTTTTCTCTCTCTCTCTCTCTCTCTCTCTCTCTCTCTCTCTCTCCTCTCCCTCTCCCTCTATCTCCCTTTCTCGCCCTGTCTCTTGACATCTGCGAGCGCGCGTGTCTGCCATACAGGAGACAGAGCGGGGCACCCCTCCTCTCGGGAGGGTAAGAGACGCGTGCCATTTGTGCGGACGCGTGCGTGCGCCCGTCCCTCCGTCCGTGCGTGCCTGCGTGCGTGCGTGCGTGAGCGCGCCCGGTTAGCAGTCACGTATATGCGCGCACGCGCGTACGATCTTTTTCTCGCGGGCGTCTCGCAACCACCTGATGCCCTATTTGGCACCACGCGCTGCCACGCGCCCGTTCCCCCTCTCCCTTCCCTCGCGCTCTCTCTCTCTCTCTCTCACGTCGCTCCGTCTCGCTCCCTCGGTGTCTCTCGCCCCCTCCCTTCCGCCGCGTGTCTATCCGCTCTCTATTTCTCTTTCCTTCTCTCTCTCTCTCTCTCGTTCCTCCTGTCCGATGCGCTTCTTCCTTCGCTTTTCGATTATCCCTCGACGGGGAGTGTGCACCGTGCAATCGCACAAAGAAGCCCGCCGCGGGTTTTCCAATCGAGACACAGCAGAAATACGCGATAATATAAATGTTAGATCTGCACCGAGCGGAACGCGAGTCATTGTAACCTGTTTCACTGTTCTCCGTGTATTATTCATGATTTTTGCAACGAAATGTTGAAAGGTATCGATCTAATATTACCGATGACGAAATTATGGTTATTAGGAAAGAGCGGCTCTCTTCCGGGTGATGCGGACACCAGGCCTATATATAATTAATGCTAGGCGCCACCAAATAAGCCGATACTCCTCGAGAATATATCATACCTATTATTGATCTCTCTCTCTCTCTCTCTTTTTTTCTCTCTCTCTCTCTCTCTCATATTTTTATCTCGTCTTCACCGTCGCGGACTGTTCGGTCAGTTTGAAGGGACATGTTTGGGCGTTTCTTCACACGGTGCGAACGACCACGAGTCTCAGTCCGGTGGCAAATTCGAATCCTTGCACTAGTGCGCGCCGAGTGCACACACTAAGGCCTGTTTACGGTCAATTTTTACATTTAACTTTGTCTTTAGTACACGCCCAAAGAGTATATTTGGCCAAAACATGATCCGTATGGATCATTTTACTGGCTAAATGTTTCGAGAGATATTTAAGACGATCCTTAAGAATTGACTGTAAACAACACTAGTGCGAGCAACCGAATTCGCTGCAAGTCAGTCAACAATACAGAAACTGTCTGCAAACCATTTCCTTCATTTTCGCTGTCACAATAATAGAGCCGAAGACACGGTAGATGATCTCACGCGTGATGATGACTGCGCGTTAACAATTCCGTTCTGTCCGATCGACTTTACGTAGAAACCAGCGCACGTATCGCGAGAGAGAGAGAGAGAGAGAGAGAGGAGGGGGGAGGGGGAGAGAGAGAGAGAGAGAGAGAGAGAGAGAGAGAGAGAGAGAGAGAGAGAGAGAGAGAGAGAGAGAGAGAAGAGAGAGAGAGAAGAGAG
>NW_011959311.1:0-1759 GCF_000949405.1 Vollenhovia emeryi | reverse complement strand
ACAAATTTCTAATTTGCCTACTTTAATGATGAGGAAGAAATGTGAAAATTTCCAATTTGCACGCTTCAATGCTGAAGAAGCAATGTGCAAATTTCTAATTTGCACACTTTCAAGAAACATCGAAAAAAATTAGATTTCGCTCATAAAGCTTCCTCCATGAGGAAGCCATGTGCAAATTTCTAATTTGCACACTTAATTATTATATGTAGTACCATCAGAATCGATGCTTCTAGTATTAAATTTACCAGTACTGTCAGAACAGACGCTTCTCAATTGTACTACAATCAGTACCGTCTGAATATATGCTTCTCGCTTAGTTTGCTAGTATCGTCAAAATAAACGTTTCACTGAGATGTCTTTTATCTCTAAAATATATTTGAATTATTATAACATTTTTGTAATACTAGACAACACAAGCGCGCGCTTTGCGCGCACCATTTGCTCTCTCTAAAATTTCGCATGGTTTGACAGCTGCAAATAACACGACTGAAGCATGTCGTATTGCACAAGCGAGACAGTCAATCAGTAAGAGCAGACGCTTCTAATTTTTTATGACTAATTTAGAGACATATATTCTACAAAAACTATTAGATACTGCTAAGAATGTCCTACCTGAATACAAACTTCGTACACGAAAACATTGTTTTCACCATCATCAGTTAGGCAATTTATTCTAAGAATATCCTTTTCATGTAACTGGATCGTCTGAGAAATCTGTTGTTGGTAGCCGTTGATAAAAATATCATTTGAACTCTAAATAAAAATGAGGAATTAATAAATCATTGAACTTACAAATATATATTGGTATTGTTATGACTACCTGTTATACATACCCGTAAGTTTGTGATGTATAAATGTTCGTTTTCTTCATTGAAAATGCAATAATGTTGATATACAGCTGAATCGCTACATATAATATCATTACCTCTATCTCCATCACAGGTATACTGGAAAAAAAAGAATTTAAACATAACATACACAGACACAGACACAGACAAACACACACACATACACGCACGCACACGTACGCACACGCACACGCACACGCACACGCACACGCAGTTTCGACGTCGATTGACGAATAATTTCTCACTGGGGGTTTGTTTTCTGTTCCTGCACTGGTGAACTAGTGCAGTAAGCTAGAATGAGAAAAAATATGCTTGTCTTACTCCAATTTATTGCACTAGTTCACTAGTGTAGGAACAGAAAACAAGCCTTGGGTGGGACATACCCCAGTCAGAAATGACTCGTAGATCGATGTCAAAATGACGTCGAATCGACGTCAATATGACGGTTTCGATGTCGATATGTTCTTTCCAGTCTTTTCTACCCCTATTATAATTGATTAATATTCGGTTGATTAGTTCTTGAGTTATAGATGTTTGAAATTTCGCGGAATCCGTACATGAACACTTTTTCATTATACTGGTTGTTTCAAAAGTGATGCTACAAAATGTAATGGTGAAATGTATACATTAGTATAAGCAAAAAGTTCTAATAAACATAGGTAGAGGCCCCTCTTTTTCATTATACAGGGTGTTTCAGAAGTGATGGTAAACAATGTAATAAAGAAATGTACACACTTGTAGAAGCAAAAAGTTTCAATACACATAGGTAGAGGCATACCTCTTGAATATGGCGATGACCGGTAAAAGGTTTTCTAATTTTTAATTTTTTTTTTTGAGAAATGTTTGTGGTTGGTGTAACTATCGCAAATTTTCTTTAATAATGATTTCCAAAAATTTCAAATGTCTATAAC
>NW_011959310.1:0-1759 GCF_000949405.1 Vollenhovia emeryi | reverse complement strand
TATGGAACAAAGTAAATTATTTTCATGTAACAGCTAATGCTGCTGTTGATAAAATGCATGATTTTGATGAAGGAGTATATAAGTATGGAATGAGCCATATATTACATCACTACATTTACAATATAAAAAACATAACTCTTAATACTTTAAATGATCGTTTGAAAGGTTTTGATTATACGTCAAATAATATTTCAAACAGACTTCCAGCTTTAAGAGAGCATGAAGTGAAAAAGAAACATTTGTCTTTTTCTGCTAATGAAATGAGTAATTTTTTGCTTCTATTTCCATTTCTTGTTGGAGAAGATGTTTCTTATGACGAAGTATGGGAATATTATTTGATTTTACGTAAAATTCATGATTTGGTTAATGCAAAATATCTCCAAAAGGAATGCGCTGGGTTGCTCGGAGTATTAGTAGAGGAACATCACGTAAAATATTGCAATGTTTTTATGGATAATCTAAAACCAAAACATCATAATATGACACATTATAAAACTATATTGAAAAAAAGTGGACCTCCATCCCATTTAAGTGTTGCACGATTTGAATCCAAAAATAGATTATTGAAACTTGCTGCAAATGCCACGTGTTCTCGTAAAAATATAACGCATTCACTTGCTGTAAAAGAACAGTTGTATCTTTGTTATAGATTTTCATCTAAAATAGGTTTGATTGATAATCAGAAACTAGGTTCGATACTTTTTGCGGATGACATCTCATATTTCAATAATTACTCTACATTTAAGAACTCTTTACCAGCAAATTTTATAGGCAAATGTTTAGAACTTTCTTGGGCTCAATTTAAGGGAATTTGTTATAAACCTAATTTATGTGTAGTTGTCAACATATCTTTTGATCATCTTCCTCAGTTTGGCATTGTGAGACACGTTTTGTGTAATGATTCTAATTTATGTTTAGTATACCAAAATCTTCTTAATAAGAGATTCTGCAAAAATCTTCATGGTTGGGAAGTTGAAGTACTGTCTGAAATGTCTTGTATTCTTGTGGAACATTTATGTCATCCTTTTCCTGCTATTATTGCACGTTTACCCAAAAGTGGAAGTCTATTGGTCTCAACGAAATATGCTTTGTAAATATATGTATATACATAGTTATAGTGTTTATAATATAGTAATTTATAGTGATAATATAGATTTTAAGTTACTTATATAATTTTCTCTGTCATAACGTATATTATTAACAATAAGTACAAAATAATTAGTTAAGAAGGATTTTACCTTTACAAAAAACGTTTTGTAAAGGTAAAACACAACAAAAATGTTAATGTACTTTTATTAATATAAAATATATGTGTAAAAATAAATATCAGTTCATAAGACGTGTGTATTAGTTTTTAAGTTACTTTTAACAATAAGTGTAAAAAATTAATATGTAATAAAAGTATAAAATATATGTATCCTATTCTATATAAAATGTTATTATTTCTATACAACTACTAATTTTCATATAATCAACCTTATAGCAATCAGAAAAATTACAGTAATCAAACGGAAAAAACGGTTTTTACTACTAAACGATCATGTTAATGAAACTAAATTTTAGTATTATTATAAAGAAAAATTCTGGTACATTTAACAGGAAGGAATTAATCAGAATCATCTGGTAAATCCTAAAGGAATTCTGATTCGTCCATTTTCCAACAGACATACTTTTTTTTACGTGTGGAAATCCTTTATGGATACCCGGGTCCCCCCTCTGGGAAGGGAGTTTACAAAGTGGCCCGGGTTATGTGGGACTG
>NW_011959309.1:0-1758 GCF_000949405.1 Vollenhovia emeryi | reverse complement strand
AATTAAATCTGACAAGGACTCGCAAGTTTTAAGTCGATAGAGTGTCATTCATGACGACGATACAGCGCGACTTTAATGATCCCTCGTATAAAATGCAAGTTCCGAAACGTAAAAATTTGAAGTTTAAACGAGATATCCTATGCCCCGGAATTAAATCTGACGAGGACTCTCAAGTTTTAATTCGATAGAGTGTCATTCATGACGACGATGCAGCGCGACTTGTCGCTTTGAAGTTAGCACCTCATCTCTTCGCTCCGCAAGTTTTCATGCAATTCTATTTGCACCCGCAATAGTTCTACAGTTCCTGATAGATAATATTAATAGTCCCGTCGAAATAGATATAAAAACAGCCATTTCAAAAAATGATGTGCTAACTTCCCGTGGCACCTCATTTTCCGAAAAACACGATTTCAACTATGGAATCTTATAGTTCTCGAAGAGTTCTGCAGTTCCTGATACAGAGTTTTACACAGAGTTCTGCCTTGTAAACATTTTTAAACAATTTTCAATCTGCCCGCTGGCACCTCATTTTTAAAAGTATGCGGTGCTGGTTGTTTGGATTCATTTTTTGACAGTTCTCGACAGTTCTAGCATAGTTCCAACCATTTCTATACATTTTAGCAATAGTTCCGGCCGATAAACATTTTTGAACAATTTTTCAATCTGACCGCTGGCACCGAATTTTATAATATAAAAGTGTGCGGTGCTGGTAGTTCTGAGCTGTTTTTTGACAGCTCTCGACAGTTCCAGCACAGTTCCGACCATTTCCATACATTTTAGCAATAGTTCCGGCCGAAAACATTTTTAAACAATTTTTCAATCTTACCGCTGACACCTCATTTTCTACAAGTATGGGGTGCTGGATCCATTTTTTGACAGTTCTCGATAGTTCTAGCATTGTTTCGACCATTTCCGTACATTTTAGCAATAATTCCGGCCGATAAACACTTTTAAACAATTTTTCAATCTGACCGCTGGCACCTCATTTTATAAAAGTGTGCGGTGCTTTTAGTTCTGAGCAGTTTTTTGACAGTTCTCGACAGTTCTAGCATAGTTCCGACCATTTCCCTACATTTTAGCACTAGTTCCGGCCGATAAACATTTTTAAACAATTGCACACACACTGTATAAGAATTATACAACTGCACATACACTGTATAAGAATTAGAAAACCGCCGAACTTGCATCTGATCTTATTCTGTGAGCCCGAAGTGTGCCCCTGTCGGCAAGCAGATAGGCAACCCAACTTGCTGATGTGTATGTTGCCGAAACACCCTGTACTTATTCTGCACGATATAATTCTTTTGTACTGCGAATTCCGGAATTTTTCCACTTCACTTATTTATAAACGTATCGATGAATCGGTAGCTTTGTAAATAACGTTTTACGTCAAAGTGGTCGGTAGAGGGAGCATGGTCGGCAATAGGGACATTTACCTTATATACATCCACCTCAATCCGATATTATACGATTTCATCAAATCGGTTTTAATGCGATGTGAATTTGTCGGAAAACGACAAAAATAATCCGTTACTATTGGAAATTCGATGATTTTGCGGATTACATCGCGATATACAATTAAAAAGCCCGATATCTCAAAATTTACGGAAGTTAGAGCAACCACGTATATCAAATCCGTACATACACACACACACACACATACACACACACATACGGACATTTTGTAAAAATGTGAATTTTGGACGTTTTAAAACATTTTAAACATATTCCCAAAGAAAACTGGAAAATAAAATTTTT
>NW_011959308.1:0-1758 GCF_000949405.1 Vollenhovia emeryi | reverse complement strand
CGACTCCGACGGTCAAACACACCGCTACAAAGCGCGGCTTTGTGCGCGAGGTTTCCGGCAGCAGAAGGGACTGGACTACACGGAAACATTCTCACCAGTGGTGCGTTATGACTCTGTACGAGTGTTTTTGTCGGTGGTCGTGGAGGAAGATCTCGAGCTCGCGCAATTTGACGTGAGAACAGCCTTTCTGTACGGGGACCTGAAGGAGGACGTCGTGATGGAGGTGCCGGAAGGACTCAAGGTTGCCAACAGGAGGAACATCGTCTGCAAACTGAAGAAATCGCTGTACGGCTTGAAGCAGTCACCCCGCTGCTGGAATCAGAAATTCTCGAATTTCCTAAAGAAGTTCAATTTGGTGGCCGGTGAAGCAGATCCATGTGTTTCCTGTGGAGTGTTCGGTAACGAAGTAGTGCGTCTAGTGTTATTCGTTGACGATGGACTCGTCGCTGCGAAATCAAAGACAACATTGGACAAAATTATAAAGACTCTTAAAGAAGAGTTCAGCATTACCCTTGGGGATGCTAAGTGTTTTGCGGGTATGCAAATTTATCGGAATCGGGTTGCTAAAACTATCGGAATTTATCAAAGTGCGTATACTCGTAGAATTATCACTAAATTTGGTATGAATGATGCGAAAACTGCGGCTGTGCCGGCAGATGTGCATGCTTGTCTGTATCCGAATGATAGTGTGAACGATCGAATCGAAAAAGTTCCTTTTCGTGAAACGGTGGGAACGTTGATGTTCTTAGCAGTAGTTTCGCGCCCGGATATTGCCTATGCGGTAAGCTGTGTAAGTCGATATCTGAACGATCACGGTGCTAGTCACTGGAATGCCGTGAAGCGAATCTTTCGATATTTGGTAGGCACAATCAATTTCGGAATTGAGTTGCGAAAGGGCGGAAGTATCGGAAATTTTATAGGTTACTCTGATGCTGACTACGCTGGAGACGTGGGCACAAGAAGATCAACTACTGGGTACGTGTTCTTCATGGCAAACGGAGTGGTCACGTGGGCGTCAAGGCGTCAGGAAATTGTCACGTTGAGCACCACCGAGGCGGAGTACGTGGCAGCGACAACGCTACAACCGAATTAATCTGGCTCGAGAAATTGCTGTTTGATCTTCAATACAAGAACAAGAAGAAACCGGTCCTCTATGTGGACAACCAGAGTGCTATTCGGCTAGCGAAAAATCCCGAATTTCATAGAAGGTCCAAGCACATTGACGTGCGATACCACTTTCTACGGGAGCGTGTGGAAGCGTGCGATCTAGATGTAAAATATATCTGTACTGTTGACCAGTTGGCTGATATTTTCACTAAACCTCTCCCAAGAAAGAGATTCTGTACGCTACGCTCTAAATTAAATGTAAAGGAAATTGGCAACATGTCACCAAACGGCGGAAGTGTTGAATAATGCATTGGTTTGGGAGACTTGTTGTCAAATCACCCTTCTGGTCAAATTACCCGGTCTTGTAAGGAGCATGCGTGATTGTGCGAATGCGTGTGATTGGGTGGAATGTTCTGGAAGGTGAGTGAACTGTAATGGATGAATTCTTCGTCCTACCGGAGGTCAATCGTTAAGCTACCCAGATAGCACATGGACGTCCACAGGATGTCCGATGGACGGCCGCATCTGGACATTCGGACGTCCAAAGTACGTCCATTTATGGCCCGTAGGATGTCCATTGGACGCCCATGGGATGTCCAAAAGACACTGCTTTAGAGATCCATAGGACGTCCAAAATACATCAAACTTTGG
>NW_011959307.1:0-1758 GCF_000949405.1 Vollenhovia emeryi | reverse complement strand
GTATATATGTATATATATACCGGGTGTACCGCAATTCGTGACCGAAATTTTAATAACGTATTTCTGAGCAAAAGTAAGACGAAAATCCTAATACGAAAATGTCGAGGCTATAATACTTTTCAAATGGGAAGCATTTATAATAGACAAATCAGGTAGTCTAAAGTTCGCGCGTTCAGGGACGGTACATTGCACAGTTATAAAGGTACTCTTGCGTCTTTGCCGATATACCTAAAAAAAATTTAAGTAATTATATGTACAATGATGCTGATGTTATTGATTGAGTCATATTTAAACATAAAAAAATAAAATAATAATAAATTAAAAATAATAAATATGAGAAGTTGTCCACATGAGAAGTTGTCAACTTATGAAATGTCACAGACAATTTATATGGTAAAAATATTTTCTTCAATATCGATTTATATTGAGGTTATTTTTTAATATGTAGATAAGATAGATTTCACATTTTATTCAATTCGGCAATGCCTAATGGAAACTATATATATGTTGATATAAACGCGAAATTTATTAACAAATCTAGTAACAAACTTTTTTATCTATTGATTATTATATTTTTATTGTACTACTATTAATTGTACTACTACGAGATACTATAGAATTGTGTAGAATTGAGCGGAGGGCATTTTGAACATATGTTGTAACAAATTTTAAATAAACGTTATTACACAAATATAATATCTTATAGTATTAATAGTAGCACAACAGAACTATAATATTCAATAGAAAAAAACTGTTACTAGATAACCCCATACCCAGATAACATGCATGTCTAAAAGACATCTTTAAGACGTCTTTAACACGTCTTTTAGACATCTTTTAGACATACACGTCTAAAAGATATCTTAAAGACATCTTAAAGAAGTCTTAAAGATGTCTTTTAGACAAGCATGTTATCTGGGTAGTTTCCATTAGGCATTGCCAAATTGAATAAAATATGAAATCTTTCTTATCTACATATTAAAAAAACCTCAATATAAATCGATATTGAAGAAAATATTTTTACCATATAAATTGTTTGTGACATTTCATAAGTTGACAACTTCTCATGTGGACAATTTCTCATATTTATTATTTTTAATTTTTTATTTTTTTATGTTTAAATATGACTCATTCAATAACATCAGCATCATTGTACATATAATTACTTAAATTTTTTTAGGTATATCGGCAAAGATATAAGAGTACCTTTATCACTGTGCAATGTACCGTCCCTGAACGCGCGAACTTTAAACTACCTGATTTAAACTACCTATTATAAATGCTTCCCATTTGAAAAGTATTATAGCCTCGACATTTTCGTATTAGGATTTTCGTCTTACTTTTTGCTCAGAAATACGTTATTAAAATTTCGGTCACGAATTGCGGTACACCCTGTATACATATATGTATATAAAATCAAAGTTATAAATTACTTCCATATCGGAAAAACATATATCTGAAACTAGCAATTAAAAAATCTATATTATCTCAATGCTATTTAATTAATTTTTTTGGAAATAGTTGCTGGTTTCACATATTCTATGTCATCTTCATAATCAATAAATACGATTACCAATAGACGGTGGTTACCCAAGCATTGCAGCAATTTTCGTATGAGTTATTTACGTAATATTTCTATATACGTAATAACGCTATTTACGTAATAATTAATAACGATCTTGACTGATACCATTTGATGAATACAGTGATTGCAGTAAAGATTAACTTGAGATTATACACTGACAAAAAAATTTTTTT
>NW_011959306.1:0-1758 GCF_000949405.1 Vollenhovia emeryi | reverse complement strand
TGCCGTTTGTTACAAGTCAATCCGATCATTACGTTCCGAGTAATTAATTATTGAAAATTAATAATTTGAGCCAATCAGCGCGCGAGCCCAACGGACAGGAGAAGAGGTGCATGCGATGGGCACGCTCGGCCGCAGCCGCCAGTGCGCGCATACACCGAGCGGAGGGTTAGACGGCCGAGCGTAACCATCGCGTGCGCCTCCTTCTCCTGTCCGTTGGGCTCGCGCGCTGATTGGCCCAAATTATTAATATTTAATAATTAATTACTCGGAACGTAATGATCGGATCGACTTGTAACAAACGGCATTTTTCTTAGATTTTCGCGCGCTATTCGACGGTATACCGCCAATGCGATGATTTATTAACACCCTGTATATGAGAGAAGCGATTAATTAGGATGGTATCTATAACAGAAAGATGCGTACTGTAGTGTAATCAGATTCAATGTGCAGGACAATACCCACCATATTGAAGTATAAAAGTTGTGATTTCGCGAGAAATAGCGTCTATCAATAGAAATGCATTATTTTGCCTATTGCTGGAATTAGATGGAAGTAATCTTAACCTTTGCCATCGCCTTAGCAACTATTTCTAATACCAAAGTGCCCACGAAGAAATCATTTAAAATATTCTGTTTCTACACTCTAGAAGAAATACAATATGAAATTTCCATTTTGCAAAACGTACGGGCGATGCAAACGTATAATATGTACATATGATGTCGTGTCGCATCAAGATAGGTTAACATATTATATAAATACACGCTGGGGGTCGATTCTATATCTTGAGGAGAGGTAAAAATTACAAAAGTGAACAGATTTACTAGATTTCGATTAAAGAAATTGTAGATTCTCTAGTAAATTTCCTCACTTTTATAATGTCACCCCGTCTCAAGATACAGAATCAACCCCCTGATAAACATTAAGCCTGTATCAGATATCATGCATTGAGATTACGTGGGTCTACTAGCCAACAGGAACGAAAAAAATATTTTGTCCTGATTAAACAACTCTAATTGCATGCATAGAACTTGGCCCAAGTTCTTGCATCGTGGACACAAGGCTTTATACGCGTAAACTCACATTACATATTCTACGTCTCACACCCACTCTCCGGTAGCTGGACGATATATACAGTTTTTCGCCTCTTTAAGCGAAACCGTGATCCAACAAACGTTTTAATTAGTTTATTCGAGAACAACAAACGATCCCGCATCGGTTATACCTGATTAGAAACGGAAACTGTAAAGAATTGTACATTTGTCGGCTAACTTAACACTAAAAATTACTTCCGTGTTTACATAACATCTATTCTCTAACAAATGCTCTAATTAGTCTAACAATCACCTACGACCGACTAACAATCGATTCGTAAAAAAAAATGTTCTAAGTCAGTAGGGTATATAGGGGGATTCTAACTCAGGCGAGGGGGGAGCGGGGCGGGGGGCTCTGGCGAGGGGACAGCGGGGAGGGGGTACTCCGTGGCGCGGGGGCCGCGGGGAGGAGGGGGAGTACGCGACCTTGACGTCATGCATGGTGCTGACCTGTCACTACGTGACATGTAACAGATATCTAGGTGCTGACCTGTCATCGAACACCTGGGCGGGTATGAGTCACGGGATCAAGCGCCGAAACCTGGCTGATGACTTTCTTATCAAGGGGCATGATGTCAGAGAGTTCCACGCTTATTATTCCACGACGCTTGGCGATCCGCGGGGCGCGGGGAGGGAGATATTCCGCGGCGATCCGCGGGGCGCGGGG
>NW_011959305.1:0-1758 GCF_000949405.1 Vollenhovia emeryi | reverse complement strand
ACCGCGATGTAAACTGGCTAAGGTAAGCACACATTGCATTTATGTTTCTTACATAAAATTCTAATCGGTACGTTTTTATCACATTACAGCTTCATGAGCACCAGCAGCAGCGCGAGCAGCAGCATGAACAGCCGCCGCAGCAGCACCACGAGCAGCAGCGATGACATGCACTGCGATGTAAACTGGCTAAGGTAAGCACACATTGCATTTATGTTTCTTACATAAAATTCTAATCGGTACGTTTTTATCACATTACAGCTTCATGAGCACCAGCAGCAGCGCGAGCAGCAGCACTCGCTCTTCGCAGTGCAACGTAAGTACTGTATTATCCTAAAAGGACAAAGGCAAGCACGAGCCGCTGCCGTTCTTTTTCAGCAACTGATACTCTATACGTATCTTCTCTTTGTTACAGGTACACACGAGTCATCTCGTAGAGCGACTCAACGAGTCAGGGCGAGTGGAGAGCGCCATCCACGAACGTAAGTAACATTGCACTTGTGTGTTTCTTAAATATAATTACATGTTTGTAATCGTCACGTATTTTTACAGAAGCAGCAGCAGTAGCACCACCACCACCACCGCCATTCACAGCGGCACCATGCACCTCACGGTCTGTGCAAGGTAAGCACTGTATTATCGAAAAAACGGTCGGAAGTGAGGAGGAACGTCTGGTTCGACATTTCATATTTTGACCTGAAGGTGTAAAAAATGAAAATTCGAAGCAGACGTGTGCCATCCAGTGCTACTAGATTTGGCCGGGCCACATGTGCCGACGCATGCGCTTCAGACGTTAAATGCAGCATGACGTATTAGAAATACACAAGCCCCTGTGGACATAGGTACGCGCGCGCGTGCACACACACACTCTCTCTCTGTCTCTCTCTTTCTCTAAAATAAAGAAGAGTAGGACATAAAAATAATTGTTTATAGGCACATTTATATATAATTTAACATAAATTTTTTATTAGGCAGGAAATAAAATATTAAGAATACCAACATTTGTTGCGAGAGTAAGGAAAACCTGCTAAAAAACCTTACTAGTATTCATAAAACAAAAATTACATTTTAATTTAAAATAAAAACTAAGCGTTTCCAAAATTGTCATTATACATTAATGCATACATACATATAATAATTAATATTTAAACTATTACACAAATAAAATAAAGTAACAATTGTAATATGTAATAGTAAATCTATTGGAAAAATTTAAACTTTTTAATTAAAATTGATTAGGAAATATAAAATAAAAACCACAGACTATATCACAGATGCGATGCGTGGAACTTGAAAAATATTTATAGTAAAATATAATTATAAAATAATAATTTTAAGGCACGGAATATCACAGTAGTACCTGAAACTGAAAACAAAACGTTAATATTTTATAATTAACATGCATAATAAAGCACGAAATATCACAGCTGAATTATCTGAAACTTAAAAAGATATTAATGTAAATCATGGCTTCCGGATGGTTGCCGCGTCCGTTTGCAGTGTGGTGCCGACGTTTCGCAGGCGTTGCAGTCTGCTTCATCAAGGCTGGGAGACTCTGATACTGAGCTCCCTCGCGTTGCGCTCGTCCTTTTATACTCGTTCTTGGGGGGAAGGGAGGGGGTAGTCAGGGGGGCGTGGTCAGAGGGAGGGGAGTCAGCCAATCCCGGCTGACGGAGGGGAGTCAGAGGGAGGGGAGTCAGCCAATCCCGGCTGACGGTTCTTTTATTTTTTTTTATTTTTTTTTTTAAATCCGGAAGCCAC